>NC_135216.1:6443615-6661115 GCF_052324685.1 Brachyhypopomus gauderio
CTCACCTATTGGTTTGGGCACAGCCATGACTTGCATGCAGTCAAACGGCAGGTTACTAAGAGACCAGATTACGGGATGGACCTTCTGCATGATGTTGAGGGAGATGGCCACGATGCTGCAGGTGTCCTGTCGTACAGCCACACGCCTGCCACAAACCACCACCACACAGTCAGCGATTTGGCACGCAAAGGCACGAGACGAGGATGAGGAGGGCATGGGGAGGAGAGACGGCAGTTACCCCGGCCACGTCTGGTTGGGCTCATACAGAATGAGCAGGGTGGGTTCGTAGTAACCGTGAAGGAACTTCATGTCAATTATGTTCAGGAGCTTCTCGTCCAGCTCACGCACGTCAATGATGTAGCTGGGGAGGAAACTGGACTTCTGCCTGCATGAGAATTTTGAAAAACAAATCGAAACACACATGCTTGAAAATTCCCGAACTTTACGAAACATGACTGAAATATCTGTTATATTGCCCAAATAATGCCTTAATTTCAGCACTGCTTCCTTATTTTAAAATGAAATGAATTAAAGTTGCCAGCACATGGATACGCTGCTAGCATCGTTCTCCCACATGCAGGTAATTCGAGGGCTTCATCGTACCCCTCTCCCACAATCCCCTCCTGCTCATCTGTCAGTGTGTCTTTTCTGAAGGGCAGAACCACGAGCTGCGTCCCGTACACCAGCATCACGGCGCAGCGGTTCTCCGGGTCCACGCGCACCATGGGAATGTGCACGTTCTGGACAAACCCGTCCTGCAACGTGCCCAGAAAAATCCAAGTTCACAGCCAGAATTTCAACAGGAGGTGCTCGTGAAGAAAACAGGAAGCGCCATAGGCTGAGGAAAGATCTACTGAAGGCAAAGTGTACCCGGAGCTCTGGCTCTTCGAAGAAGTGCAATGAAAGAGTCTTGAGGTCGTGTGTTCCTGGATCGTACTCCACCACAGAGAGCTGTCGGCAGAGAAGCAGAGACAAGCCGTGGAGAACCTCAAGACGCGGTGCAGCGCACATAACTCATGATGTCCTCGGCGTCCTACCTTGGCGTCCTTGAAGCTGAGCAGCAGGGCATCTCTGCTGGTTCCTACCAGCTGCACGCTGGCCATGGACGTCACGTTGCCGAAGAGGGAGAAGGACGCCACCTGCTCCAGCTTCTCTTTGCGACTCTTACCATCTGACAGGTGGGGGAGCATCAGCGTTAAGCGCAGAGTCACCACCGATCTATCGCTTTCCCCTTTTACCCCATTTCCACAGGTTTATATAGAAACAGTTGGTAAGAAAGGCGTTCACTCTCACCTGCTGGTTTTTCTGTTTTTGTAGAACTCTAAATCCAAAGAAAAAGCATATTTTATGAATAAGTGTACAAGCCTACACTGTAACCCCCAAAAGATCTACCAACTATAACAAATGTCCAAACAGATAGTACATTTACTTACCTCATAATCATGTATTGTCCTGTAGACGTAGAGCTGAGACGTCCCAGCCACCACTAGATTCTTCTCTTCGGTGGATATAAAGTTGCAGTAGACCGAGAACTCCACGGCCGTGGGGTAGTGAGCTTGGCGGTACACCGCGTACATCCTCACACGCCCCACTCAGCACCTGGTAACGCAGTCAGTTCGGTTACGGTGTGAAGTGGTGTTGGTGCGTTACAGACTGCGTGAACCTTCAACAGTGCCGTGTTTGTGTACTAGACACTTGGACTCTTTTATTTCTAGGGTTTAACATTTACTGTATTGGGGACAAAACACACCGCGTTAACCCAAACAGCGTGTCGAGCTTTCAAACTGCTTATGTGCGCTAACGGAAATATTCTACAAACGCTTTTTATCACTACACATATGTGTCAATAAAATATGGCAAATTTTATTCAAAGTGTGAACTACACATGAGTTTTATCTTTTTGTGTCCATTTATTCCTTTTAAGCCTGCTAGCTAGTCAACTTACTAGTTAGCTTTTAGATTTGCTAACGTGCATACGAGAATGTTTTTTTTACACAACACCTTTGTCTATACTTTAATTTTGACATACCAGCATGTAACAGTGTGCAATTTGAAACGACCTATCTTGTCCCGTAATGCTACAAAATCATAGTTATCTGACAAATCACCGAAGAGCTAAGCTAACTAAACGACACTATGGTCGTGTTCCATTCATCACACTTCCCAGAGTTCCACGGGACGACTGTGCAGCAACAAACATGTTCCGGTTTGTAAAAAAAAGCACTCTGCAAACGTTCCTAGGTTGTAGGAAGGCCTATTTGTAGTTTATTTTATGGTGCGATTATCGTACAGTGGCAACCACTGTTATCGCTCAAATTGCATTCATACACACGTTGAAGTTAAGCCATAATCAACAAGATGATGTATTTTCCAGCTATTAGTACGGTTACGTGAGCAAGCAATGTCATGTTTTTAGAAATAAATTAGGCATTTTCCCACACCCAAAAAACCAACGCGAGATGGCATTGGCAAGATGTCCACATTCAAACAGTCTTGGGATAAGACATTTTTATTTTTCACAGATATAAAACAGTGGCAGCCATCAGGCTGTCAAATCAAAGCAGCAATAACAAAACCATATTTGTCAGACCCCACATTTTGGATCACATTATTTAAACATGCTGAAACATTCAAAAACACAAAACAACTAAAACAGTAATCATTTGTGAAGGATAATACCATTTGATCTGATGTTAGTCACACATTTAAGGCTAGTTTCCCAGACTCAGAATAAGCCCATAATGATAATAAATCTCCGAGATTTACCATTTGGTTTACTCCAATGCTGGCAAACCAGCCCTTGATGTAAGCCTCAGAACTAATCACACACAGAAGCCTAATTAACGCAACGTTTACAACTGATCAAGCGTGTTTCTACAACTAAACGAAATTGAGTGAACACTATTTAAGTGACCCATGACATTAACTTTATATGTGACAGTAAGGTCAGTATGATCACCAGGAGACATTTGTCCTCAGTGCATGTAAGGACTGTTTAGACAAAATGCGGTTTTCATTTAGCATGGGTGCCCTGGCATGTAATAAGGTACAGTGGGTAAGCCTGTGTGTCATTAAAGATGACAAATAAAGTGGGGGATACTATTTTGTCCGCTACACTGTGGTATCTGACGGGGATCCCTGAATCTTCCTTCAGCGGTGCAGTTTTCATATCATGCTTGCCCACGGTGAAGTCTCCTGTCAAGACTTTGGCTACAATAATAAACTTGTGTCCATCTACGTTGGGAGGGGAGTAGGTGTCGGACAACGAGAGCGCAGAATCAACAGCGAAGTACACTCCCTGGCCATATATGGTGGCTGTGGAAAGGGAAGAAAGAATCATTCATTGTTTCAATTAAAATAACTCAAAACATATAGAAACATGGATCTGTGTCATTCATTTCCAGGGTTGCAATATTTGCCTAGTAGACAGACACTGTTCCTAATGTAGCGGATTCTTATGTTAAATAGCACTATTTTATTTTGGCAAATAAATAAATAAATAATCACAAGCAGAGGTGTATATGAAATAAATGAATGAACGTGCACAGCTCTTTCCATGTTAGGTTTCTCCAAGTATTTACCATTTTTACCACAGAAGCTCCTGTTAAAGCCATGAATGCAGATTTCCTTCACACTGGTCTCACTGGTGCCGTGGTAGAGCGTGCGTTCCACCTCTAGGTGGGTGGCACTCTGCTCTATGCTGGTTTTCTTCAGTCTATACTGGTTATACAGCAGTGTGTTCATGAGCTTCTCAACCTGCACATAAACACCGAGTGGGTTAGGAAGCTGAAACCATGAGGCGGGAAAAAGAAACACGGGCCTCCGGGGGTTAATCAATCAACGCATGCAGAGTCAATGATTTAAACTTCACTCAAAATTGATGGGAAATCGATGAACAAAATTTTTTCATACTTCCTGAAATGAGTACACCATCACAGAAAAGTGAGAAGAACAGAAATGACCAGCAAATGTCGACAAATACTACCTTAATGATTTTGATTTTGTTGTGATAATCATGAATGGTGTCGTAGAATTCTTTTACAACATTCTGAAATTCATCAGAAGATTCATCAAGTCTGGAGGTGTCCGGCAGGTCTGACACCAGACTATAATCCTCATCTAAGGAAAATCAAAATAACACACATTCTTAACACAAACTATATACACAGAAATGGGCACAAAATACCATATAACACAATTTGTAATAGACTTTTGTTTGTCTAATACTGGCTTTGTTCACAACATGAATATTTAAAGTATTTAAAGCATTTACCTCTAACACTACCTGACTGAATGTAGCTTAAACACGTTTGTCAATTTAATTTTTACCTTGCAAACTGGAATGTGAACCTTCCGAGCCGATGACTCGTCGTGCAATGGTCACTGACTTGCCGGAAGACACGCTGTATTCCTTCATTTTCTCAAAGTCGATGATGAAAGGCTGACCGTTGAACACAATGTCAGTCTTCTTCTGTTTCATGCTCCATGCGTTCTCCATGTACACCGTGGCCTCTGGAGGGTACGGGACTGCCGTGGCCGACCCCTCCTCCTGCCACACCCACTCCACGGTCTTCAGGACATCATCATCTGAGCCTGTGTTGGTGACTCTCTTCAGCAGGCTATTCAAGTCAGACAAAGCAGCAGAGACATAATCCTTGAAGCCGGACACCGTGGCCGTGGATTCTTGTATGCGGATCTGCACTGCATGCTTCCGCTTAATGAGGTCCACACATCTCTTGTAATAGGCCGAGAGCCTCCTCAGAGCCTTATGTTCCACCTTCTCCTCACACTGTCTCATCCCCACCTTCTTCCCCAGGGCGATGTCTACTCTCACCAGATCATGGGGGTAGCTGGCAAACACCTGGATATCTGCATGATTGGCCGTCACAATGGCCTCCTGCAGGGACAAGTCAACAGCCTTCTCCAACATCTGGTCCTTGCTAGCCAGCATAGCTTCTCCTCTGGAAAGTTCCAGAACCTTCTGTAACTCCTCCTCTGCTTGAGTGTCCAATCCCTGACTGGTGTCCATCGACATCTGAATAGCCAATGACAACGAGGCACATTCCTCTTGGTGTTGCTCTGTTGTGGCATCTGTATACAGGTCCTCTTCCTCATCCGATGGTGTTTTCAAGTCAGACAGCTTGAAAGAATCATCTTCAATAACCGACAATATCTTCTTGGCTTCTTCTATACAAGCTGGGAACAAATGTCATGTTAAACATCGGACCAAAATTATGAAGCTTCAAAAATCATTAGGTCACAGTAAAAGTCTCAGAGCAGGAGAAATGTCACCTGTGGTGCATTGCTTAGCAGAAGAGTTCCTCTGGAAGTTTTGAGGGGGTGTCATTTTCCAAGCAAGCTCAAATATGTCCTAGCAGAGAATAAATGGAGATCAGAATCGGAGCAGCTTTAACAAGATATAGCTGACCACCTGACCGGTAAGTGGTAAGTAGCATTGATTATGTGGTCATGTTAAGGGGTCATGGACACTAGCAGGGATGTTTTTTTTTTTTACCTGATCCTCCAGAGGTTCCCACTGCACCTTCTCCAGGCTGATGTAGACCTGAAACTTGGACGTCATTTCTCCTATTATGCTCTCACTCTCCTGATCAAGCAGGAAGCGGGAGATGCCAGGCTGGCTGACAGTAATGGTCTTTGTGTGGGTCGAATCAACCACAGCTGATAAAAGCTCCATCGCCGTCTGACACGCACTGGGATTCCCCTGGATCTGTTAGTCAAAGTTACATTAAGACGGAGGGAAACTTACAGACTTGAAATAGGGATTTCTATAGGTAGCTGTTAAGCCAATAATAATCATAATAACATAACAATAATCATAGTAATAAGCCGTGGCTATAACACATACTCTTAACATCTCAATGGCAAGAGCATACAAGAGGTTTGCTACAGCAAGATGTTCCACTAAATGTCTCAGAAGCAGCATGAGTCAACATGGCCGAGTGCGTCACTTACGCTTAACCCATCAGCCGTCTCCAGTGGGACAATCAGGACCTGCTGCATGTCACAGAGCAGCTGCTGCTGGTGGAGCTGCAGGTATCTCAGCATGGCCGGCTCCAGACTCAGTACGGCCTCTCTCTGAACAGGCGTGCTCAGGAACTGAACGATGCCGACCTTCGCCTCCTCTTCCATGTTCTTCAGGGTCACCACGGTGATTTTAGCGCCCTCGTCCGTCACTTCGGCGAAGCTGGTGTCCAGGGACTGCAGGAAGGCCGTCCACTCCTGACAGTACAGCATGCACTCGTAGTCCGGCTCCACAGACAGCTTGAACTCCACGATCAAGGAGTCTATCCACTCGCAGGCTTGGGCAACCATGTCAAGGGACAGCGAAGTTACGATTAAGATGCCGTCCGACACTACGTATGTGCATGGCAGACCTTGGTTTTTAAGTGATGTCAGCAGCATGTCTTTAACGGCCTCCTTCTCCAAGAACTTGGCCTTCAGCTCAGTCATGGGCATGTGATGCTGTGAGAAACCACCGAGGAACTCGAGGACCTTGCCTTTGAGCCTCTCGGCTTCGAGATGACCAGGCCCTTTGATTTGCACACCGTCCTGCTTGAGGGTGATCTCGAAATTAGGGTGAGCCTTTCTCAGGGCATCAAGAGAGTTACTCAAACTAATCAGCCTAAGTTTGGTTTGGTCAGGCACAGATATACTGAAGACTGTGGGTGCAGCCTCTTCCATGCTGTCTTTAGCAACACTAGTCCCTGGACTTTTTGGGGTAGGGGATGCCGTAGTCAAGGATCCTACAGAGGAAAAAGGAAGGGAGTTGTGCTTTTGTTCTGGGGTGACCGGGGTTGAACGCGGATGTGGTTTTGGGGTGACCGGGGATGAACTCAGATTTGGTTCTGGGGTGACCGGAGATGAACGTGGATGTGGTTCTGGGGTGACTGGGGTGACTGGGGTGGACCTGGGATATGGTTTAGGTGTAGCTGTGGTGAAGGGTACTGATGTGGTGCTGGACACCGGGTCAGAGACGGACCCACTCTGAGCGGGGAGAGAGCTCCTGTTGTTCTGCTCCTGCTGCTGTTTTGATCCATTTTGCAAAGCCGTGGCTGATCCATTTGCCTCTGTGTCCAAAAATGAAAAGTAGGGTTTCACGATCAAGTCTGTGTCTTCAAGCCTGTGGGACGTCTGGAGTACGCAATCCACAGCTGTTAAATAAAAACATACAGAAACAAAATAAGGTTCATAAAAGCTGCAACCAATTTCCTACCTACTCAGCTTGCCTGCGTCAAACGTTCACGTGAGAGTTCAGATGATTTACTTACATTTTGGATCTTTGAAAGAGACCTTGGCGATGCCCTCATCCACCCTGCCAACATCCACCACCTCTCCGCCTCCACCGCGGCTGCTCTCAAAGTAGAGAAGCAGAGTGTCATCGGTCAGTGTAGAGGACAGATTCTCCACCAGGATGGAATCTGGACGTTCAACCTGTTCAAGAGTGAGCTTTGCCCCATCTAGCTTCCTTTTGCAAACTTTGTCAGAAATGTTCTCAAAGTCTGCCAAAAACAAAAGGCCAATTATCTTTGTGTGTGAATGACAAGAATTATTATTAAGCAATTCTTATGTTAAATATTTACAGCAATAACCATATTCTATGTTGGAAAAATTTGAAATGTTCTCAAAACTGTCACGAAATATTGGGCATCAATAGGAAAGTTTTTGCAATAGGTTGCAGTCAACATAAAAAAATTCAGATGTAAACAAAAGCAAAATGCTTTTATCTTCCTCTACTAAGCTATTAAAAGACACCACAGAGTCAGAGTACTAGTTACCCTCAGTCAGAGGTACGTGTAGGTGTATAAGAACCAGATCTTTCCGAGCTGATGGATACAGAGTGTAGTTTTCTGAGTCAATTCCTGTCAGGTTCTCCACATAGAGCTCCACCATCTCCAGGCTGGTGTTGGGAGTGAGCCCCCGCAACACAAACTTCCCACGGTCCTTTGGAGGTTTCTTTCGCACAACTAGTTTGGCATTACTGAGGGTGTGAGACTCTTTAGATAGGACTCGTGTCACATCTACATTGGGACAGATAAATATAACAAGTGGTCCTCTTAATTTATACATGCACCGACACACAAGATTATATGTATGTAATAAATAATGCACATATGGTTAGTGTTAATGTACATTTAAACATGTGTTCGACAAAGACTGAATCCTGCAATTGGAGCATTTTATTTCTGCTCTTCACGACGTCCTAAAGGAGATTCACTTACCCTCGATATGTTCAAATATTAGTAAGGCTTTGTCACCGGTCCGTTCCAAAGAAACAACATTTCCTCCTCCAGACCTCTTGCTTTCAAAATACAGCCATAGCAAGTCGTCGTCCACATCTTCGGGAATACCAAGAACCTCCACACTCCTATCGTCCAGTCTATCGTCTCCCATTATGATTGTCTGGAAATAAAATACCGAAAGCATTTTAGGATTGTCATTTAAATAACTTACATTTTTTTGGCCAATCCTCGTTAACATCCAAAGTTCGTTTAAAGTACAATACATGTATGTAAACACTTGTGGGGTCCTATAAAGTTAATAATAAGACGCTTTAAATATCGAATAAAGCCTTTTAACGTAGTATTACACAAGTTAAAGTGGTTATTCTGTCGAAGAAGTTGCTAAACAGGCTGAATGACAGGGAAGTCATGCAGTCTGACAGGTGTTAGTAGAGACTACAGGACCGAAACAACATTTGTGAATGAATACTAACTCTGTTTTAGACAGCTAGATATATGTAAAACATACAACATATGACCATTAATGCTGGCTACAATTAAATGAAACTGAAACCATGATCAGAATTGGCACCGATTCGACTATGCTAACATGCTTCAGACTACACGCATGTCCCAGTTTGCTTTAAATTGACGAGTATTCCCAGATTGTGGTCAGTTTGTCGATCATGAAAACAACACACAGTACTGTTATATTCTCACGTCTCACCTTAATCTCGAGGCGCTTCACAGCATGACGCGGAGGGATACTTCCTGGTTTAGTTTTTCTTCTCGCGGAGGGATCCGCAAATGCAAAATGCTAAACAGCAACTTTCTCTTTCCTAAAACAAAACATCTAAATTAATAAATGTCTAAAAACTACTAAGTGCCAAAATAAATAAAAAACAACATACTTAATTTAATATAAAATGGCACAAATGCCGATTACCTATACTGAAAAATAACAGATAAAGATATAATAAATGGTAGTATATTACATTATAACGCGGAGGTTCACGCTACAGTATCATTTTAGAAACTACAACTACGTCTCTGAAAAACACCAAAAGTGTATGTGACGTGTCTTCCGCGTTTTTGATCCACCAATCACAGCAGGTTTTCGTCTGACATCACGTATTGAACAGCACGCATGCGCGCAGTTTTCTGGCCGCCACCGAGTAACGAACACGCGTTCGAGGTACGTTAGCTTTATAGACTTTTGCTCCTTTTTAGCTACTTGTCGCACACCATTTATTTATTAGTATAACAACGAGCTGTATGATCGTATGCCATTCGAACAAAACTGTAATTTCTCGATGGTGTTCATTTGGTAGTTTTCAATTAGCCTAGTTCGTTAGCGGTCTAACATTAGCTTAGCCAGTTTGTTCGTGTTTCGTGTGCAGCAGTGACCTTTTAATCTCGCGTTTAGCACTGTTCCATGTTCAAACTTGAACTTTATATATTGCTAAGATATTTATATTTTCCAGAAATGGATCCCCAAAAAGACGTTCAACCTCCTAAACAACAGCCCATGATCTACATTTGTGGAGGTGATGTTGGTCGTCTAGCAGACACCCCCCCCCCCAACACATGGACAACAGCAGTGCCCAATCAAACTGAGTTAAGCACACCAGCCTGTGTGTGAAGATGAAATGGCGTCCATCTTCATTTTAACATTTGTTCATTTGATTTTTAGAGTGTCACACAGAAAATGAGATCAAGGCCAGAGACCCTATCAGATGCAGAGAGTGCGGCTACAGAATCATGTATAAGAAGAGAACAAAAAGACGTATCCTTTCTCTCAAAGTAGGACCAACACATACCAGGAACTTGTATAAAATGTCTAGATATTTGCCACAAGCTTTTCATTGGAGCATACTGTTCTTTTGGGAGCGCTCCACTGACGAACACTGGCGTGGTTGTTGAAATAACATTCTTATTTTTAAAAAAATACATATTTTCACTAATGTTTGTACCAAATTTGCTGTACAGGGTAGAACAAGACTAGGCAGAAAACATTAGAGCAACATGTTTTTCAGACGTTAAAAGAAAAATCTAAGGACATCTCGTTTACATTTACAAATGTAAATGACTCCCCTGCTGTGATGTCACACCTGTGAGTGATGTCACACCTGTGATGCTGGGCGTAGCACCACTTTAGGCTCCCTGGCCTGTGTGTGTGGCTCTAGGAGTTACGCTTTGGTGCAACAACATTTCTCAGACTCGGTTTGGGCTTGGCTGCAATGGTGTCTCTGCCCTGTACGAGCTGAGACACAAACTAAAGAGAAGGGCGAAGCTGTGAGTGGTGTTCAGAGCGCTGGGCTAGCAGCGACATCCTGAGTGGAAACCTGGGAGACTGTTGCCATAGCAGCAGTGATGACGCATCTCGGGTCCAATGATTGTGAGCTGCTATCCTAAGATTTTGTCCTGTCAGTTGTTTTGTAGTTATAAGCTAATTAAACCAGGACAGGAAGGGTATAACCGGTCCCTCCCAATTATCGCAAAAACCCCAATTTACGTATAGTTGAGAAATGAGAGAACTCTTGCTTGTCTGTGGCATGGATTACTTTTAATTCCAGTGTGTGTACTCCAGCAGGAGGGAGCAGGTTCCTTCTCATGGCATGGGGGCCATCGAGGATCAAAGGGAAAAGATTAAAAACTGAAGCGAGGATCAAAGGATCAGAAAGTGTGTGCCATGCAGCCACTTTGCTGGTCCTCAGTGCAGCCGTTTTACATTAGAATATTGGTGCCGTTGCCTCCTGTATCTGTTTGTGTTCATTCATCTTTTTTGCTGTATTTGTCTAGGGTGATTCAGGCCAAAATCACACAGACACATCAGTCCTGATATTTTAAGAATCTTGTAACCAATATGATTTTAAAGGGAAATTTTAAGCAAAAATGTTAATCTCCAGAAGTTGCTGGAAGCCATATTTGGTTGAAAGTGGTGTTTCACTGTGTGGACTAATATTTGTTCCTTGACTCTTGGGTCCAGTGGTTGTGTTTGATGCACGGTGATCTTATGCACGATGACGTTTCCACAGACCACGGCGCCCGTTTGATGTGTTGAAAATGTAAATAAGTGTACAAAAGTAGAACTGGTAGAGTAAAATACAGATTTTTTAAAAAATGTCGAATGGTTGGGTCTTGATTTTAATCTTATGCAAACTGCACATTTTGTAAGAGTTGCAAGATATGCAATAGATTTTTCCATTTCAGTATCTGTGTCTGTACTGAATCTCTTGGGCTTTCGCCATGAACTATGGTAATGGAGAATCTAAACTGCAAACGACGACATAAAGGCCTCTATACAAGACTGTTCCGAGTGCAGGACCCACACACACAATAGTGCCTTTGCAGTGTGATTTTTTTATTTTTTAAGAACTTTAACACCCTTTGGTCAAAACTAGGTCATGCACGATGGAGGCCTTGTATGTACACAGGGTATAGGATTTTGTGCAGCTGACTTCAGAGTACAAAAAAAGGTTTCTTGTACTGGTAAATAATACTGATACTCAGTACCAGCAAATAAAACAAAACCAGTTATATCCTATAATAAACCTAGTCTGAAATAACATCACAGTTTAATATGAAGTAGTTCAGGGTATAACTAAATAATTGCTACATATCAAATTATGTGAATAACTTTAAGGCTTTAATTTTTTGTAGGTTTTTTAAAGGTTTTTTTTTATTATTTACAGAACATCAAATGTTCTTAAAGGTTTAACCCCTTCTGACATGATTCGTATCTAACTGCAACGGGAGGGTTCTCAGTTTTCATGAATTTAAATATGCTACACTAACACAGATTATATTGTGTTGAAGTGATCTGGTTACTGCCAGTAAAGATCTGATCTCCGTGTGGAGTTCTGGCACGCTGCTGAAGGGCAAAAACACCAGACCCTCTTCACCCCGCAAACCCAAATGAAGATTAATAACTGTTCTTGGAAGAGTCAGATGGTGCTGGACAAAACAAGGGCACGAGGAAATACAGGCTGTTTCTCACTCTAAACATTACAGACAACTCTTTCATAGCCAAGTGTGTGTGGCAAAGAAATGAGCAAATGCAAAACCCTGGGTGCCTCATTGTAAGTGATGTCGTGCTTTACGCCGTTAAAACGTCTGTAGAATTTCCCCTGCTGCTGGGTATGCAGTGAGAGTGGTTCCCTGGAAACCAGCCGTCTCTGCAACACCGCATTACTGCAGCCCCTCCTCCCACTGTGACATCACAGCCTGCCGAGCCTGCAGGGGGCGGGGCTTCCAGGCTCTGTACAAACCTGTCCAGTCTGCGCTGCAGGAAGAGTACGAGAGGCAGTATGTTGAGGAGTGAGTGTTTCTGCGTGGTGGGAGTGCTGACTGCGCTCCAGTAACGAGAGGAAGGACATGGGGAACGCACAGAAGAAGGGCCCGGGAAGAGGAGAGGAGGACATCCCTCATTCCCGACCGGGGACTCCGGGGTCGAGCAAGAGTTCAGTCAGCTCCAGGTCCCAGGAGTCGCAGGGGAAGAAGCCGCTAGCGAACGGCTCTCACTCAGCCGAAGACAGCCGGGCGGGGGAGGAGAATGGAGGCCGTGGCCCAGGAGGGAGAGGGGCAGGGGGGGAGGGGGTGAACCTGGACGCCCCAGCCGGAGCTCTACCGCCCCCCCTCGCCCGTTTGAAAAATGAGGGCAACATGCTCTTCAAAAACGGACAGTTCGGAGAGGCACTGGAGAAGTACACGCAGGCCATAGACGGCTGCGAACAAGCAGGTGGAGTAGCAGAACTGGTTCAGTACTATTTTGCTGTGCTTTAGAAAAAGGAAGCAGTGATCATGTGTTAATCTGGAGTCCTCTAGTAAAAGTCAGCTCTGAAGTCTAGACTATACTTTTTAATATAAACAATGAAGTGTTTTCTTATTTTAATGTTTTTTTGTCATGCCTAACTTCAGAAGCTCAGAAACCATTTCAAAATGAATTTGAACCAAGTTTGAGCTGTAACTGCTTGGCATGTAGTGCACTGTGCAATCTGTGTGTGTAAGAGGTCGAGTATTGAGTCACCAAGCTTTTTGAGGCATATTTCTGCCACCTTTGTAGAGGGGGAAATAACAGAATAGAATCCAGATTGTGAAAGGTTTTTAGACAGCATTCATTTTACCGGAAGTGGCCCAGCAGAGCAGATCTGTCACTGAAGTCCCTGAACACTTCCTGTATTATTAGTCTTTGGACAGGAGTAATGACAGGGTTTGGTTAGAGTGGTTTGGGCGGGTCTCGTACGTTAATGACGCAAGCTCACGTGCTATGGTGAAACTCATTTTTATTCTGCTGTGTTTGTATAACCATGGAGACTTAGGAGAAGCTTTGTGCTGAGTTCTAACTTTCATGCCTATGTTTGTTGACAGGTGTTGACAGTCCTGAGGATCTATGCATATTGTTCTCAAACAGAGCTGCTTGTTACCTGAAAGATGGAAACAGTGGAGACTGCATTCAGGACTGCACCAGGTTAGTAGGACACCTCCCACTGATACACACACACACACACACACACACACACACACACACACACACACACCCCTTCTGCTCATAGTAAAGATCAAGAGTATGTTGCTACCATCTGTACTATTTCCAGTGACCTGAGAATATTTTTTACTGAATGTGGATGTTAGTTATTTTAAATGTCACTGGAAGCCTCTGGTGGGCACATTCAACTCTCACTGCCTTCTGTTTAGTTGGGCTGTAATATTGGAGGCAACCTGTAATTGTCTTTGAGAGATTACCAGACCACACAATTGGCTCAGCTAAAAAGAGCTTCACCTGCAGACCATGAATGGTCACTAAGAGCTTGTGCCCTGGGGGATTTTCTGTTGTCATTTGTCACACACGTCAGTAGGTGATACTGTATTCTCTATACTGTACGTTTTACAAATGTGCTGCTGTTCTATATATATATTATAGATATATCTGTTATATATAGTGTGTGTGTGTGTGTGTGTGTGTGTGAGAGAGAGAGAGAGAGAGAGAGAGAACAACTAGTCAACGGCAGTACTGTAATGCTGATGCTGAACACTGGTGTTTCTGTAAATAGATTTGCTTTCTTTGCTTTAAGGAATGAGATTAAAAAATACACCCACAATGTGAGAACTAATATCAGCATTTAGTTCTGTATTGAAAACAAGCTGTTTTCCCATTAGTCATAGGTTGGTATGACACCCCGCAAATAATCAGAAATGGGAGGGGGGGATTCCTAGTTTAGAAGTTCATGTTTAGAAATGCTACCACTGTTTTCTAGCTCAAGAGACTCTTTCACTGTAGGCGCCTAGAGGGCTTCCATACACTACTCTACACTGACCATGTAATCTTCTTATCAAAACCAAATCACTGTTGTAGAACCCACAAAATTCATGGTTTTCACAGCCCAGTAAGGGAGACTCAGGAACAGAGGTCATGAATGGGCATTAGCTCACTTCATGAGCCTCACGGGGGACTCTGTCTGTGTTGGTCATGCACTAAAGGCTTAGCTGTAATCTCTCTCACCCTACCTGCCAGAGCGCTGGAGCTCCGCCCCTTCTCCCTGAAGCCCCTCCTCCGCAGAGCCATGGCCTACGAGTCTCTGGAGCGCTACAGGATGGCCTATGTGGATTACAAAACCGTCCTCCAGGTTGACGTTAGCGTGCAGGCGGCTCACGACAGTGTGCACAGGTAAACCTTCAAAAAAACTTCTCCAACAGTCATAGTAAACACCAACAAAGACATGACAGAATATAGAAATATTATGACAGAAAAAGAAGAAATAAATGACAGAAAACAGCAGACACCCTCCAACATTCACACACAGACATGGCGCAATATCTGGGAGCGTTTTTGTTTTAGCCAAACGGACTCCTCGCTGTCCCGTCAGCTTTTAATAGTGACCCAATACATGCTCCCCTTCACCGGAGCCCGTTAACCACCGGGCTCGTGTGTATACGCTTGTGCTGAGAGAGGTTTCCGTGTTCTACCGTACGGCAGGATCACTAAGCTGCTTATCGACCAGGACGGTCCCGACTGGCGGGAGAAGCTGCCGGACATCCCCCTAGTCCCGCTGTCGGCACAGCAGCACACGAGGGAGGAGCCGAGCGCGGAGGTTCTGCAGGCCCGGGCGGCCCGAGCGGAAGAGGAGAAGGGTCTGTCACCGACACACACCTCACCATCCCCTAACAACATGGCGTATCATCGACAAATATCCGTTTAAACATACTAGTTTTTCATTCGTCTGCCACAAAGGGAGGTTGGTGGACTTCGTTATTGGTAGTGCTTTTATTATGGGTCGTTTACCTGCGTGACGTTACCTGTATGAACCGGCTCGGCTTTTACCTTGTACGCCTTGTTCAAACAGGCCGAGGCATTCACACTAGTTTACACACACCCGTGCGGCTGACAGGGTTTGTCCGTGTTTGTCAGCGGCGTCTATTAGCTGACTCTATTATTGATGAGCGTGACCGAATCGGCTGTCGTCCGTAATGGAACAGGACGGCTCGGGTGTCGTGTTGGGCCGGGAGGGAAGTTTAACATGACCGACCGCAGCTCACGGCGGCGACAACGGTGGCCCGTTCACACTCTGCACGGGGCAGATGAAGAATCTAAAGGCAGCTCGTTATTACAATGGCTCATACGCAGAAACGGGGACGGATATCAAAAGTAAAAGACAACACACAGATGCCACCCCCCTCCCCCCTCCCCTCCAACTGGGTCGGATGCAGCGCGTTCAGCTCCTACAGAACTGCCAGCTTGGTCCACGGAAAGCAGAAACATCTTGACTGGTCTCCCTGTTCATCTCAGCATTTACCTCCAGAGGTCTGCCCCCACCTCTGGAGCTGCTCTCTGCCCACGGCGCATCCCGTCCAAGGTCCACAGCAACAACATCATAATCATCATCATCATCATCATGCTGTCCCAGAGGCAGATCTTTGAACGCGTGTAGTGCCTTCATCTCCAGTGTCACTGCTTTGTGGTGAAAACCGCTGCTGAGCCACGATGCCTACAAACTACTTGCAGCTGTGCAGACGTGTACGGTTCCCAAGCACCGTCGTCCTTCACCATGGAAGCAGGCTGCGTTCCGTCCCCTCTTCCCAAGAGCAAGCCGACCTTCACCTGCCCCACCTCTCTTCTTGCCCTCTTCACCTGACAGCTGCCCCGCTGACACCAGCTCCTCGAGCCGTCCGCTTTGCCGCCCACCTTCAGCGACGAATCGCTCGATCGCTTCAAGCTCAGCGTCTGCGTTGCACGTCCGACACTATTGTAGCGTCAGTGAAGAATAACAGTCAGGAGACGTTTGTGCTCACATAAACTCTAGTACAACAGCTCGCGCACAGCACACAATTAAAAACGCAAAAAAGCTCAATGAGGAAAGTGGAGAACACAGCAGATTTTTTTTTCCTCAGACAGCATACAGATCCCATCTGAGTAACAAACCACAAGAAGGATGAAGGAAATGACGTAGATTAATGAGTGGTTGGGAATGCTGCACATGCAGAGAACATTCATGTCTGACAGCTGCCGGGAAGTGTGAAGATACTGCTTCACCCTCTACCGCTCTCTGAACACAAAGGCGTGTCTGTCGCTCACAGGGTGCTAATAGCAATTCCTCTTCTGGAAAATAGCGAAGATTTGTCCAAAACATTTTTTTTTTGTCGATTTGTTGCTAGGTGCTTTTTTGATGAAGTAAAAAAGTAATTAAAGGTGTATGAAAAGTCACTAAACTGAAAAAAATCTTTGGACGAAATATGAAATCATTTATTTATGGTACTGTTCACTTATCTACCAGTGATTTCAAAATCCAGGACTGTATTTTAATATAGATTTGAGAACCAAAGCTGGAGGACAGTTCCATGCAGTGTAGTCATTCGATTCTGTGATTTAGTGGGGATTTTTTTTTCCGCTCTGCCTCAGGGTTTCTCAGTTATGGTCGTGTCCCAGAGTGGGAGGTCTCAATCTGACTCTGTAAGGTCCACTCCAGGCAGGTCCCCCTAATGTCTCTCCTGTCCCTAACCCAGCCAGGTCCCCCAACATCTTGCTCTGTCTCATCCTCCACACAGTCATGTCTCCCTAACATCTCACTCTTTCTCGTCCCCCACACAGTCATGTCTCCCCAATATCTCACTTTGTCTCGTCCCCCGTACAGTCATGTCTCCCTAACATCTCGCTCTCTCATCCCCCACACAGTCATGTCTCCCCAATATCTCACTCTCTCATCCCCCACACAGTCATCTCTCCCCAACATCTCGCTCTCTCTCATCCCCCACACAGTCATATCTCCCCAACATCTCGCTCTCTCTCATCCCCCACACAGTCATGTCTCCCTAACATCTCGCTCTCTCTCGTCCCCCACACAGTCATATCTCCCCAACATCTCGCTCTCTCTCATCCCCCACACAGTCATGTCTCCCTAACATCTCGCTCTCTCTCGTCCCCCACACAGTCATGTCTCCCTAACATCTCGCTCTTTCTCGTCTCCCCCGCACAGCCAGGAAGGCCGAAGCGCGGTTCACCCTGCTGAAGCACGAAGGCAACGATCTGGTGAAGGCGGCGCAGTACCAGAGCGCGCGTGAGAAGTACAGCGAGTGTCTGCTCCTCAAGCCCAACGAGTGCTCTGTGTACACAAACAGGTATGGACAAGCCCCGCACCCCCCCCCCCCCCCCCCGGCCCGTGCCGCAGAGTGAACGCCAGCCGGAACACGGGCCACCCTGGAGGAGTGCTGCAGGCGTGCTTTTCAGAACACTCTGACTAATGACTGACTAATTATAGGGCCTTGACGAATCCCTGGATGGGTCAGGTTCTGCAGAATTGTCACGTCACAGCTTTGCTAACCGACAGCACTGTCAGCGGCTTCTGCAAAGTGCTGAGACGTGTGGACATGGGACCAGCGCCCAGGTCCACTTCAGTCAGCACCGCTGTGGTCCTCTGTTGGACGCATTATGGTAGAGTGTCGGGCTGGGTGTGCAGCCCATGTACTTATATGAGCCTAGTGTTTAAGGGCTCCTGTAAACTCTCCCTGCATCTTAGGTTACCATTGCCCAATGTCAAAGAGATTTAGTCAATATACATCGAAAAGATGTTTGAGACAAATTGACTGGTTGATTTGAACTTGCATGTGGTGTGTTCCCATTGCTAAAGAGAACTTCTAATGGCGTTTGTTCTGAAATGTCATTCTCACTGTGATTGGTCCACGTCCTGTGCTTATGTCATTATATGAGATGGGCTTATAGAGGAGGCGAATGTCAGAAAAACACTTTAATATACCATTTTAAACTTTCCCTCGTTTAATATAACTAATTTGAATGTAATGGGTAGCCATGTCAGTTATTTCATTTCACATGATGCATAGCTGTTGAAGTTGTTTTTAAAAATGCTGTCAGCACAGTGCTGAAAACACCGTTAAAGGAATTGACCTCTAGAAGACAAATATACTTGACTCAGGTCAAATATCTACAAAGATTCAGTCACACGTGCATGTATGTGTTTAGTGTTTGTCTTCAACTCTGTGAGGATTTTGTTTGATTACTGTTTTCCTGGACACGAACTGTGACAAAAGGGCCTTGTTTATGACCCTGTGGATGACATATTACTCCACTGACATTCGCTTGAAGGCAGACATCTGTCACAATTTTCTTTAGTGCCTCTTACACCTTAAATGTTTGTGTGTTGCTGTCATTGTTGTGACTGGCTTGTCTCTGTACCTTCCAGAGCGTTGTGTTACCTCAAACTCGATTGCTTCGAAGAAGCAAAGCAAGACTGTGACTCCGCCCTTCAGATTGACCCAACCAATAAGAAAGCATTTTACAGACGCGCACTGGCCCACAAGGGCCTAAAGGTGACTGAAGACGTTGTGTCATTCTGTCATACAGCCTCATTCTCGTGTGCCCTCACCTTTCACATGTTTGGCAACAGCTAACGCTTATTGGAGAAAAACATCTTTCTGTTGGAAAGTTCAAACTCATATTTGTTTGTGTGTACATGTGTGGTTCGTAATAACAGCCAAGGGGACTGAATTTCCAAAATAGAACTGTATATTCAATCAGTGGTGATGTGGGGTAAAACTGTTGATTCTGCCATGCAGGACTACCTGTCATCTAGCACTGACCTCCAGGAGGTGCTGCAGCTGGACCCAAAAGTGGTGGAGGCGGAGCAGGAGTTGGAGGTGGTGATGGCTCTGCTGAAGGAGAGCCTGCTGCAGACTCAGGGTACGAACTCCACCCACACCACATCAAAACCACCAGACATACTCAGAGTACGAGCTACACCCAATCAATCAATCAGTCAAAATTTATTTGTATAGCACTTTACACAACACATGTTGTCGCAAAGCGCTTTACAGGATTTACAAGGTTAACAATACTATGGGTCCAAATCCCTAATGGACAAGCCAATGGCAACAGTGGCGAGGAAAAACTCCCAATGATGGTGGGGAATAGGAAGAAACCTCGGGAGAACCAAGACTCAAAAGGGAACCCATCCTCCATTGGGCGGCCCGTTAACACACAAATTACACAAAATTAAATTATACAGATGAACACACAAGTCACACACAAATCACACAATCAGACTAAGTATAAGGTGAATAGAATGAAAGTTCTGGGTGTTGATATTGTCACTGTAAATGTCTTGTGATGAACGCCAGGTTTTCATTCCGTGTCGGAGTGATGATAATGGTATTGTAGGCTCCGACTGCAGTGTTACTCCCCAGGTGAACCTCGGAGAAGAAAGATATGTGATGTGGTAAATATGTAACAGATTATTCAAAGGCCAAAGTAAACAGATGAATCTTTAGTCTAGATTTAAACATTGAGACTGTGTCTGAGTCCCGAATAGAGGCAGGAAGATTATTCCACAATTGTGGAGTTTTAAAAGAAAAGGCTCTTCCACCTGCTGTGATCTTTTTGATCCTAGGAACAGTTAATAACCCTGCGTCCTGCGAGCGAAGTGAACGCGCTGGGTTATATTGTTCAATAAGTTCACTAAGATACTCTGGAGCTAAGCCAAGCAGTGTTTTATATGTTAATAAAAGTATTTTATAGTCAATACGGAATCTAATTGCCAGCCAGTGTAATGACGATAGTACGGGACTAATGTGATCAAACTTTTTAGTTTTCGTTAAAACTCGCGCTGCTGCGTTTTACCCACACCACATCAAAACCACCAAACATACTCAGAGTACAAGCTACACCCACACCACTGCACATGTTCAGGGTAAGACCTACACCCACGTTGTTGCACATGCTCAGGTTAAGAACTGCACCCACACCAAAAATACTGCACAAGCTACGCCCACACCGAAACTGCTGTACATGCCCAGGGCAAAACTACACCGCTCAGGGGACGGTGTAACCAAATGCACATTACTACATTTGACTTTTAAATCTCCGGAGGTCATCTTTGATCCATCGTCCACTGCAAACTTCACATTACAAACACACACTAATCTCTTTCTACTAATATTTACTAATCTTTTATAGTTCTTTATAGTCTCTTGTGGTCATTCTGTGGTTGGTTGGTGAATTATTGCAAATGTGGCAGAGCCAATACATTTTAACAAGTTCAAAATAATAATTAAGCAAATTAACATTATAAAAATGTGCGTCCACTTACTTGACCAGATTAGTTTAGTGTTGACCGTGTGTGAGGTGACTGAGGTTGTGCTGCTCACAGGTGGGTAACACCCAGCGTTCTCTCCTCTGTCACCCAGGCTGAAGGGCTGGGCAGCAGATGCCAACACGGGTAGAGCAGAGAGCTGTGGGCACCATCCATCTTCCATCAGGAGTCACAGTTGATCCAGCAGTGGAGGGGGAGGGGCGCCGAGGTGACCCCGCCCAGAGAGGGGCGGGACTGCGCCAGAGAATGACGGACTAAACCTAAGAGGGGAGTGAGGGTGGGTGGGGGATTGCTACACTCCTTGATTCTCAGCGAGCGGCTGGTGAAACTGCAGACCCCACCCACCCAGCCTCCACCCACCCGGTGCACCAGCTGGACTCTCCAAAAGACCCCACACAATATAGAAGCATGTTCTTTTTGACACCTATTGACTCCAGCTTTGAACAACTATTCACTAAAGCGTCATGCCGAAGATTGTTTTTGGAATGGTGGAATATGATTTGGTATGAAGGATACACACACCCTGTGTGTGTGTGTTTAAGATGTGCCTTTATTTAGAAATACTGCGGTAACTGGTCGCTCAAAGTAACAAGTCATTAACATTCAACCCTTTGACCTCGATTTCTCTTTATAACTGGCATCGTGTTTTAACTTGTTAAATTGAGAAAATATAAATAATATTAAATAATAGTAACTTTGAATCTGCAGGTAGTTCCTAAAGCAACCAGGCCATTCAACACAAGTCACCCGTCAATTGGCTAAAATCGTGTGGGTGCATAAATGAGGAAGAGCGGACAGGCAGCTGTTGGAGTCTCTGAACCCAACAGCGTGTCCAGGCTAACAGACGTGAGGAAACGTTGAATGACACAGTTCTTTTAGGAAGTGCGTTCAGCTTAAAAATTAGGCTGCAAGACTTGCAAGGGCAAAATAAAGCTTTCCTAAAACACCAGGCGTACTGTCTCAATGTGGGGAGCAATATCACTGCAGTTTGTTTCAGTCCGACGGGTGGGGTCAGCAGAGCGGGAATAAGGGTTTGTCTTTTTATGTAGAGGATATGTTAGTAACAGCTGTGACCATGGTGCTCAAATCAAGTGTCCAGGTTGCACATTGTCCAAGCACTGATAAATTAACTGGACAGATTTGATTGGCCAGTCACACCCCATGTAACCTCGGCGAGGAGAGAGAACACATAGTAGCTCCACCTTGAGGACATCTTCAGTTTCTCTGGCAAATGAGGACTGGATTTTGGAGTGCACGATGAAAGGTGGAAAAGCTTGTGCCTTAGTGGTTTAAGTGTTGAGGGTCAACTCTACATGTATGTATGTATGTAGAATTCGATAATGTTAATTTCCACACCATAAAACAAACAGATTTTTTTATTTTTTTTTATTTCATTTAGATATGCATTTACACGCATATTATAAAGCAAATTAAGGAAACATAATATACAAATACCATAAGCCGTTGTGAACAATTAGAAATTAGATCTGGCACTAGTCTCCAAATAATCTCACAGAGCGGTGAGCTGGAAGGAGGATGTAGACCAGAAGGAGACGGAGCTGCAGCACGTGGCCATGAGCCAGTCCAGAGTGATGAGGGAGCAGCACCAGGAAGATGGAGCCTCTCTCCCCCGCGCGCTCACGCCCCTGCACGCGCTCGTAGGCCTCTGCGGTGGTGCACCAGAGACAGGCACGTACGCTGTTGCTCTGTGTGTGTGTGTGTGTGTGTGGGGTCAGGGGTGAGCGCGTGGGTGCTGTCAGTTTGAGGAGCAGGACTGACTGAGGTCACAGGAGCCAGCAGCCTGGTTGAGATCTTTGGTAGGCGGCTTTTACAGTCCCAACACTGGCGTCTACCGCAGACACGGAGGAACAAACCTCACAGCTGATGCCACAAATCACATTCGGTTCATCCACTTCACTTAAGGTTTGCATTTTTTATTTTTTTTTCTTAGTCACAAAATGGAAAAAGAGAAAGTAAACCAGATTTTTTCCCCCCGCAAAGGCACCATGAGTGAACACAAAGTAGAAAAAGAAATACTTCTTTTAATCGTGAGGTGTTTGAAACAACCTGAATGTACTGTTGTGATTACCATCATAGCCTTTAAAGTGATGTGTCATGACTTGGTTACATGGATTAAAGTGGACCTAAACCCTTTGGATTCCACCATACAAACTGAACTGTCAAATGAACACGAGTAATAACAACCAATGCCTTTTCCTAGAAAGATATTGGCCGCTTTTACTTTGGACGAGGTCAAATTTGAAAGCATCTTCTAACACAAACGGCTTTCTGCGAACTCGTCCTCTGAATAATCAAAAAGATTTGGTGCACTTCCCCGTTCCACCAGTAGGAGGCTCTGACGGTGCATCAATCACCTCCCCATCTCTGTAGACCAGCACCACACAGGGCCTCAGCACACAATCTTTCCCCAAAATGGAAAATAAACAACAATAAACAATCATACCTTCAATATAATGACAAAAATGATCTACCATTGCCTGGTCCCTCTTAGGTTTTAGTTATACAAACGTCATTACGAAAGCATCATAACCCCTTGAAGATTTGCTGAAATCAAGAGTTCTGAATAGAAGCAGATCCCTCAAACCGGTGACATAACTGTCTATATTACTGATATAAGTGGCTGTTTGCTCTAACTGACTTTAGGCAAAACCTCTTGATCACAACAGTCGGTGAAACATGCGTGTGATCACCAGGCGCGTCATCACCCGTCGGCCTACATTCATCCGTTGCTTCCCCCAGCAACAGTCGTGCAGTAGCGGGGCAGAACCCCACGGCCGACCCAACGAGGTCTGGTCCCTCCGGGCCCCTGCGGATCCTCCCGGGGAACCCCCACAGATCTCACTGCTACATTCTGCCATCGACGACCGACCTGGAAAATCCAAACTGTGACGAATTCCCAAGATGCAAGCTTGTATTGATGTATTCTTTTTAAAAAACTCAAGATATGAAACGAAAAAGTGTGTGTGCAATCCTCGGCAAGAAACGGGGCGTGAAGTTAGCTCGGAGAAGCTAGCGTTTGGGTCGGCGGGAATCCCGTGCGACCGCGGGCGTTAGATCTCGGTCTGAATGCAGGCGTTTTGCACGGGGCTGGCGGGCTCCGGGTCCGCCCCGCACGTGGAGCTGGCGTTCTCCTCCACCACGTGCCTGGCGGGCCGCTCCGCCCCGGCCGGAGCGAGGAGGGGAGCCGGGGCGGGGCAGTTCTCCAGGCGGTCGTGCTCCACCTCGGGGAGTGGGCTGACGGGCGCGGGGTTGTGCCGGCCGTGGGGCTCGTGGGGGCAGCAGGGCGGGCGGCAGGCGTCCAGGTCGGAGCAGCTGAACTCGGAGGCGTGGCTGCAGTGGGAGTCTGCCACGGAGGGCAGGCTGCCGCTGAGCGAGGGGGAGTCGGGCTCGCTGGAGTGGGTGCTCTGCTGCTCCAGCAGCTGGGCGTCCATGTCCTCCCTGCTCTCGTTGATCTTGGTGCCGCCGCTCTTCCTGCGCAACTTGCCTTTGCTCTTCTTCCCACAGGAGGAGGAGGAGGAGGAAGAGGAGGAGGAGGAGGGCTCCTTGGCCCAGCGGGAAGAGCCACACTTGCTTTCGTGGGGGCAGCCGGAGGGGCAGACTCCACCCCCCCGCCCCCCCGTGCTGCCATCGTCCACGCTGCTGCTGCCACTATGGTGGCGAATTTTCCCGAGTTTGGACTCCACGTCCACCTGCACCTCCATACTGCTGCTCACACACACACACACACACACACATCTATCCAATGCTGTACAAGGCAGCACGTTCACACAGTAAAACCAGCCAGTGTGTGTGTGGTGTGCGGGACCCTCACCTGTCCAGGGGCATGTAGGCGTTGAGGATGGACCCGGCCATGGCTTTGGTGCTGGCGTTGTCGCTGATGGTGCCCAGGCTGACGGTGCCGGACTCCCCACTCAGACTACAGCGCTCCTTCTGCACGTCGGCCTGCACCTCCAACCTGGAGAACACCACAGCGTTACCACTCCACCCAGAGCACACGCCACAGCCTTGGGCCATGACGCTCATCAACCTTTGTGCTCATCATAACCTTTAATTCATCAGTGTGGCTATAACTCAAACATAGCAACGTTTTATTATAGCTTCAGATTAGTTAAATGTACTCAGTTATATTCCAGATGACTACATTTTTGTTTCATCTGCTCCAACACACCCGACGACCAATCAGACGATGCCCCTAAGGGCCCAGCCAATCAGACGGCCGGTCCACACTAGGTAGCGGTTACAGCCCCACCCCCTCTGACCTGTTGAAGCAGCTGCCCATGGCGCTGCCCGACAGGCTCCCGGTGATGCTGGCCCCGGCCAGGGCCATGGTGCTGGCGTTCTCGCTCAGGTTGTCCCTCATGGTGCCCACACGCTCCATGTGGCACCCGCTGGCACTGAGGCTGCCCGTCAGCCCCCCCACGCTGCCCTCGCCGATGCTGGGGTTGTGCCTGGTCTCCGCCACGGACGTCGTGTCTGCACAGGAGGGGGGGGGGGGGGGGGTCAGTCAAAAAACAAACCAAGCGACCCCCCCCTGAGGAGTCTTGTACCTCGTTCCCAAAAACAACACACAGAGCTGGCGGGGGCACTTCGGGTTGGACGAGGTGCGGAGCGTATTTGTCCCAGAATACACAACGCTGGAGCCACGTGGGCCTTGAAACGAGGAGCAGAATGTTTTTGTTCCTGGTACCAGCAGTGCAAGGACGGGCTCAAGGGAAGGCTACGGCTACGGCGCCACGGCAACGCAGCACAAAAGGGCCGTGAGTCAGCGGCGGGAAAGCGTGGAACGGAAAACGAATGAGTAACGCTCCGCGAGACACGGAGGAGAAAAGGGAGAGACAGAGAGAGAGAGACGGATGAGAATGGAGGAGGCGGACAGACAAAGGCGGGAGATGTCTTAGCTAGGGCAGGCCTCACAGATGATGTTCTCAGACACCGTGTGCTGCCGTAGCTGTAGAGGGAGATCTGCTGCTCATGCAGACGAAGGTCTCACCACCAGCGTACACGCCGTTTTTATTTTATACCAAACGGTCTAAAGTTAAACGAAGCTTTAAACTAAGAAAACTCCTCAAGCAGGGCTCTTGATCTGTGGTATATTTAAACAACATCACACTGGGCAGAACCCTGCAGATGACATCATGTGTAGTGATGTAATGATAAATGTTTACAGGGTGCCACCAGGTCTTAGTGTAGTTAGTAGAGGAGGAGAGGCCCGTGTTCAGCGCGGGACGTAGGATTAAAGGGGCGTGGCCCGTGTTCAGCGCGGGACGTAGGATTAAAGGGGTGTGGCCCGTGTTCAGCGCGGGACGTAGGGTTAAAGGGGCGTGGCCCGTGTTCAGCGCGGGACGCAGCGTTAAGGGGCGTGGCCCGTGTTCAGCGCGGGACGCAGCGTTAAGGGGCGTGGCCCGTGTTCAGTGAGGGGTGTATGGTTAAGGGGCGTGGCCCGTGTTCAGTGTGGGGTGTATGGTTAAGGGGCGTGGCCTGTGTTCAGTGCGTACTCCCTCACCAGTGGCGGCCGCCCCACTGCCGGCGTTCATGTCGTTCTCGTCATCAAACTCGATGCGAACCCCTTTGCCGTTCCCTGCAGACACACCACAGCCACCGCTACGGCACAGAGAGATCGGCACCACGCCATAGACGTAGGCCAGCATGATGGGCACTCCAATACCTACACACACACACACACGCACACACACATACAAACAAGCAAAGAACTCAGAACCACAGGCAACATGTCTGAGTCGAATACACAACACCAGGGATTGTTTTGTTTTTTTCTCCTGAAGCCAATCTCAAATGTACAGTCTGATATGACGGTAACCTCTGCACTTCAGTAAGGAACCTACGACGGCCACAACCCCACACACGTGCACGGTGAGGCCAGCTTACCGACGGTCACGGCCGCCACCACCGGAGACACGATCACGGACAGAGTCACTCCGCCCGCGATCACCAGGTTCCTCTTGTGCTTCGAGATGTCTTTCCCTTCGTAGCGATTATGAATCTAAAAGTGAAGAAAATCTACGTTTAGGAAAAAAAAATTCTCCATGTATTCAACTGGAGCTGTAGGTTCTGTAACGGTGTCATTTGCATATTAAGTAAATACCCAATATTCTACTTCAGGAGCCAATATCAAGGCTCAACACCACAGTTGGCGTTCTGGGTTAGTCAACAGACTCCAGCGCACACATCCTGTACGTGGCCCGCTTCATGTAACAGCCTCCCACCCCACACTGATGTGGCAGTCACTTTCCTGTTTACGCCAGACAATCCTTTGACTTTACAGACCGTGTGGGCAGGAGACGCCGAAATAACACTGAAAATAAGCTGCATCGCAGACAATTAAGTCAAGGGGATTAATAAATAACGCCGTTAGCCTCTCGCAGTCGTAATGAACCCCAGCAGCGACCGGGACGGCGTGGCACACCCCGGGCCTGTGTGGGGGCGGGCCCGACCCGCACCTGCACCACACGCAGCGGACCGCAAACAGCGGTGCCTCTGCGTCAAAAGAAAAAATCTCTTTCAGTGCATCACCCACTCAAGGCTAACAGATATTCCAAGGTAAAAAAAATGTTCTTGCTGCTTTGAGGAAGGCCAGAATATACGTGAGAATTGTGTCTTCAGCTTTGAGTTCTCTCAGATGATAAAATCATAGCAAAAGAGAACGCAGACGATATGAACGATATGAAAATGAAAGAAAGAAAAGGGCAGATAAGCACGTCAGGCCACAGGTTTCTTTGACCTGCCTGAAATCCGGAAACTAATACTGAAACTATTTGATACAAAGGCAGAGTGAAAAACTAACCCACACAAGGGAATTTCTGTTAATGTGTCATACAATCAATCTGGAGTAACTAGATTAATAGCTCCCACAATCCCCTTTGTTAAATTTCCCACATACTTTATTCCTTTTGTGTAACACACTGCTCATGTTGTTTTATGGTTTATGCTTAATCTGTAAATATGTGAAATGTCTTCATTCTGAAGTGATCCTGCTGCAAACAGATTGAAGTAACTAAAAATAAGTAAAAGTATCTGCTTTGCAATCTATGTAATACAAGTGCGCTGATCCCGTTTTAAAGATCTTAATGTAGCTGGCTAAGTGAAGCCCAGTAATTGTTAGCACCATTAGGGTGGTATATTTAGCCCCAACATCAGGCTCTTGCATTTAAACGGCAGCGTGCCCAGTCATGACTGGTGTTTGCAGCCAGCCATGCAAATATGCGTCGGTCAAAGGCATTTTAACTGTAGCTGAACAATCGTCTTGATTTGAAATCCCCAAAATGTCACCTGATGTCAAATGGCAAGCGTGCTGAATGTCCAGCAGTCGTCCCAACTGCCGGAGTCCACGGTGAGTCGGGTGTTTTGCGGAGGGAAGGCGGCGGTGTGGAACGGGCCGAACCGGGAAGCAACACCCACCTTTCTGCCCACGTACACGGGGATGCCAATGATCATGGCCGGGATGGCGATGCCTGCGATCAGGGCGATGCCGATCGGGGCGCCCACCAGCGTGCCCAACTGCCAGAGGATCTTCTTCTTCCTGCTCCAGGGTTTCTTGCCCCAGAAGGTGCAGCCTGACGGGCTGTGGGAGAGGCGGGTAAGTCAGGGCAGAACCACTTCCCCACATCCTGTCTTTAGCAACGTGGAGCCCAAACCCAAAACCAGCGCTTATGAATCAGATTGGCAGCACAACACAAGAACCAGCTGCGTTAGGGAATCACCAGATATTTATTACAGCTGCTACAAACAGTGTTGTAGTTCCTGCTGCCTCCCCTCCCCTTTAAGGAAACCCCTCCCCTTTAAGGAAACCCCTCCCCTTTAAGGAAACCCCTCCCCTTTAAGGAAACCCCTCCCCTTTAAGGAAACCCCTCACCCACAATGGCAGAAGGACAGTTTGGGAAATGAAGCTTGAAATAAATAGTTTACAGGGGCTTTAAACAAGCGGCGCGTGAGCGAGGCGCGTGAGCGAGGCGCGTGAGCGAGGCGCGTGAGCGAGGCGCGTGAGCGAGGCGCGTGAGCGAGGCGCGTTGGTGGACGCTCACCTCAGGTAGTGCAGGTCCGAGATCTCCTTCATGCAGAGCCAGCAGAACTCACAGCCACACACAGCACAGGTCATGTGATTACAGCTGCCGTCGTTCATCTTGATGATGTAGGCCGCGCAGCGAGGGCACGGCTTTATATCGTCTGCTGAAAGACACACACACACACACACACACACACACACACATGAGTTGTGTATGTATGTATGTATGCAATATGGGAAGTGTGTGTGTGTTACCTGCAGCTCCACTCTCCTGGCTGTAGCTGAGTGAGTGTGTGTGTGTGTGTGAGGTTACCTGCAGCTCCACTCTCCTGGCTGTAGCTGAGTGAGTGTGTGTGTGTGTGTGAGGTTACCTGCAGCTCCACTCTCCTGGCTGTAGCTGAGTGTGTGTGTGTGTGTGTGAGGTTACCTGCAGCTCCACTCTCCTGGCTGTAGCTGAGTGTGTGTGTGTGTGTGTGTGTGTGTGCGCGTGTGTGTGTGGTTACCTGCAGCTCCACTCTCCTGGCTGTAGCTGAGTGAGTGTGTGTGTGTGTGTGTGTGAGGTTACCTGCAGCTCCACTCTCCTGGCTGTAGCCGAGTGTGTGTGTGTGTGTGAGGTTACCTGCAGCTCCACTCTCCTGGCTGTAGCTGAGTGTGTGTGTGTGTGTGTGTGTGTGTGTGGTTACCTGCAGCTCCACTCTCCTGGCTGTAGCTGAGTGTGTGTGTGTGTGTGTGTGTGTGCGTGCGTGTGTGTGGTTACCTGCAGCTCCACTCTCCTGGCTGTAGCTGAGTGTGTGTGTGTGTGTGTGTGTGCGCGTGTGTGTGTGGTTACCTGCAGCTCCACTCTCCTGGCTGTAGCTGAGTGTGTGTGTGTGTGTGTGTGTGTGCGTGCGTGTGTGTGGTTACCTGCAGCTCCACTCTCCTGGCTGTAGCTGAGTGATGAGGATCTGAAGGGTCTCAGACGGAGGCTCTGGGCCCTCTGCTGTCGGGCCGTGTCGCAGGTCTGGTTGGGGTGCCACAGCTGCTTGCAGTGGTAGCAGAACTCCGTCCCGCATCCTTCCCGCCCGCACGTGATCTTTGGACAGCTGGCGCAGCCGAAGGCGATCACCGCGTACCTGGGTGGGCGAGACACACGCGTGAGCCTCGTCTCTCACCGCGCCAGTCCCCGCCACAGAGGGCAGCAACACGTGAGCTTCCCAGGGCCTCCGTCTCACGTGGGGCTGGCGGCCGCACTATTCGCTCGAGTGGTCACCCCCCAATGGACACAAATGGCACGCAAGCGTGTCTTAAAATACCCCCACATGTGCTACAGACTTTCAGCAAACAATTTGGTTTATAAATCAGCAAACAAAGCGTGAATTCTTAACTCTGTCAAGTCAGTGATGTATAATGCAGTGTAATTCCACTGGCCAGGCAGATGGCAACATACCGAACGCACCACTACAGGGAAAGAAGCATCAAACAGGCCACTCACTCACCAGCATGGAAAAATGAGCTCACCGCTCTGCTAATGGTCAGACAACATTGACGAGCGACTGCTGTAATCAGCATGGCTGAGACACGGAGAGAGAGACTGGAAAGCACCTGGTACTTAAAGCTGGAAACACGCCAGCTTTGTGGTCTATTTATAACACACACACACACACACACACACACCCTTTGTTCTTTTAAAGAGGCACGAGAGTGGGAAATGGAGGTAATCGTCGCCTAACGTCAGCTCCACCCGTGAGACCGAAGGAGGATCTACTCCAGGGTTTCGGACCAGCCCAGGCTCATATGACCAGACCGCTCACCCTCTCCAGTGTGCTCTGTGCTGCCATGGTAGCTGTGACAACACCGGTCCATGTTACGCCTTGACGAAGAGCTCAGTCTCAGGCCTGTTTGCATGAACGTTACAACTTCACTGGGCTGCAAAACAAAACAGTCACTTCATCAAGAACCTAAAGATCATGAAACCGACATGTTTACAAATCTGCACCAAAAGGTGCGAGCCGGGTGGACCTTCTCGGTGGTGAAGGAAGAGGAGCCGAGGAACCCGGTGTGTTCAGAAAGGGGAGCGGGCGGTCCAGAGGAGCGTGACTAACACTGCAGCCAGATAAACTGCAGAGGTGGCGCTCGGCACTCTGGAACGTTCCGCGCTGAAGCGGGGGCTTGTGGGAGTTTGGGCAGGCTGGCTCAGACGGACACTGAGCGTGCAGGCTCACGGACACGGCGCTCCAAACCCGGAGCAGTGTCAGCTGCGTACGAGACAGTGTTCTTGCACTCGGCAACATTGCGTGTCAGCGTGCCATCAAAGCCCGTGCAAGATAACCATCTCAAGAATGTTCGTTAAAAGGACTTGAGCTGTAAAACTAGCTGGGCGACTCCTTGCACAAGGCGATACTTATCAGACAAATGCCCTGCTTACCATGACAATAACCGAGATCTATGAAGAGATGTCCATAAAGACGTCTATGAAAGATTGACAGGGTTTCATAACACCCACCGTCCCCAAACACACACATCATTTGAATATTGCACTTTTCTGCAATGTGTACTACAATACTGTGATAAACAATTGTACAACCCTAGTGGCCAACAGAAAGCCCCAACAAGCCCTGACAGAGTGTGAACACACCAGGGAGCTAATGCAGTCGTGAAGGGTGTGTCTAGTAGGGCTGCCACAAACGATTATTTTTATAGTCGACTAATCACCGATTAAAAAATTAGTCGACTAATCGGATCGTACGTTAATTTTATATAAAACATAGAGCTTATCACTCTAGAATGCAACTGCTATTATATAACCATCATTAGATTTCAGCTATATGATAACTAAAAATAAAACAATTAAGATCATAGTTCATTAAACCTTTAATGAAATATGCAGCTTGTTGCAACAAACAATTATTAAAATAAGTATAAGGCACTGGCTTAAACAACACAAAAATAAATACATTAATAAAGAATTTGTCTCTGGCATCAAACTTGGCTACATCTAAATCAAATTAGGTAGGTACCTGAAACTAGGGAATTATTCACAAAAATAAAGTTTTGGCCTCACTGACGTTACAGAAAACACACAAATGTGTGCTAAGGCTGATGAAACAAATCGCCATCACTAATGTTAACTTTTACAGCTACCACGATAAGTAAGTACTAAGTTAACGTTCTGTTTACGGTAACTTTAGCAGCTAACTAGCTATTTAGATTACAGAGATGACTGCATTTCAGAACCCGGCTACTGAAAAAGATCCCACACTTTTGAGTTCCATAGCCGGGTAGCCATTATACCAGTCTGTATAATGTCCTGGGATGTCGTCCACTGTCTACTCTGGTTTCCACTACTGCCCATGTGTGTCAAGGACAGAAAGGCAGACGCAGCAGTGTAAATTGCCGCAGCAGTTTGGAGAGAAAAAAAAAAACGACATAGTCGTCGACTATTTTAATAGTCGACATAATCGTGACTAGTCGACTAATCATGGCAGCCCTAGTGTCTAGTGTAACTGCGTTCATACAATTACGCAGGACCCTAGAGGCCCTGATCAAACCCAGAGGCCTGGACAGGCCTGAGGGTGGAGGTTCTGTTGAGCTGATGGGTAGTGATGGAGGCACATCACTGGGGTGTGTGTAAGTACTGGAGTCCCCTTACGTTGGCCTGTATCTACAGTGTCAGGCTCATTTCACTGTGTCGCTGTGGAAGAAACCACGGTTTGTACCGGGTCAAAAGGGGGTCATTCTAATCCGCCCAGCTGAAAGGGGGTCATTCTAATCCGCACAGGCTGCACAGAGCTGAACAGGCTGGGAGCAGCTTTAAGGTCCCTGTGTGTCGACTACCTGCCGGCTGCCTCTACACACTCACTCAGGTAGCAGAGCTCACATATTACGCATTAGGCATATTATGCATCACCACCCAGTAGGGATGACGGATGACTAAATACTGATCCCACACACTCTCACAAACGATACGAGAAATCAGTGGAGATTAAAATATTAAGACTGAAGTTCAAACGTTCTTTTGATTCTATTCTATTAATTTACTAAATTATTAAATTAACTGTTACCCAATTGTTTCACAATCCATGGTTTATATAAATATGATTTGTATTTGTTTAGATTTGAGAATTTTCTAAACTGTGAGCATCAGGTATTATACAAGGGCAGAAGGAGCTTAATCCCCTGCAAGCCCATGGCCCATCTGTGACCACCAGGGAACACGGAGACTGCTTATGATCATGGCCCCATTTGCCCTGCTTACACCTGGTCACGGCCCCATTTGCCCTGCTTACACCTGGTCACGGCCCCATTTGCCCTGCTTACACCTGGTCACGGCCCCATTTGCCCTATTTAAACTAGGTCATGATATTAGATTCTTTGACGTGTCTATCCTATATTTTTATGACAGATTTGCCCACTCTTGGTGTTCTGTTACGCAGCCCTTGATGCTTTTCCATCAGTCCTGAAGACACACAGAGCACTTGCAGACCAAGGAACTAAAACTCGGAAATAAAACTGGTTGCAGATTGTGTGCGCGCATGTAGAGAACAAATTCATATATAATATTCATATACAACACCTTTCCCAAATTATATTTCTTTATTAGATTAGATCAAAAACATGATCAGGATACAGTCCAGACACAAGAGGCGTTAGTGGGCGGTTTGGCTCTCGGCGCGTCACACAGAGCAGGGCCCGTCTCCTGAACGTCCAGCAGCTGTGCGGCGCTGAAGGGAGGGAGTTTGTGAAGGTGCCACGATTAGACGCATGTGTCGACGGGGAAGCGAGTGTTGGCCCACACACCCTCCCAGGCAGACGGACACCTGGGACCAGGCACATCAGCTGACGGTTTAAAGGTTGAAACTACAGCAACAGGTTCCTGCGACAATTACAACGATGTGCAAAAGGTTACACCCTGACTCGATCACCACACCTAATCTGAGAGAAAAGCCTAGTCAGCTGAGCAGGATGGTCTACATATCTGCTCATATGAGCTGACGGACAACTCCCTGTGCCATTTCCACTGTCATATGCTATATGAAAACGTTGGTGTTTTAGCTTTGAGGTCATTCCTGGTTAGTTATATGATGTGAGGGGGGGGTTGTTCAGATGTGGTTCGATGAGATGGATATGAGACTAAGTTTGTGCGAACATTTGGTTTCTAAGTGGACAGAGTGATCAGACTTAAGGAGGTTTGCAATTGCGGACTTTCCCCGACCAGATAAGATCCTGATAAACACATTGCTTTTTTTCCCCCCCTGACCGATGATATATTCACGCTGTTTGGCCGATGACACCAAGGCCCGAGCCCCTGCGCTGCCTGACTGCATCGTGTCCAGTGGGCCACTGCGATAAGCCTCTCTCCTCGTCCTCCACCTCGATCAATACGCGCTATATTGGCGTTTCTCTCAGTTGTTGTTAATGCGCTTTTATGTTGCATTTGGTTTTTGTTCATTTCACTAAAGCTCTTCAGCTGAAGACTCACTTTTGCAAGTTCTACGACTTTAGAAGAAAAAAAACTTAAAGGGGACAACTGAAAGTAAAGTGATGTTTATAATTAAACAGGCTTAAATACAGCATTAATATCCCTGTAGTGTCGTTTTCTTGATACCGTGCAGGCCCAGCTACATGATGTATAAACTTGAATGTGTGGTGCAACCTGTAAAATCTTCCCTTGGGGAGTGTGTGAGTGTGTGTGCGTCTCACCCGCAATCTGGGGCGGGGCACCATCGGCAGTCCGGGTCGGCCACGAGCCAGCGGCGGAGCATGAACTCCTCGTACTTGTCCATGAGGGCGCGGTCTCCCAGGATCATGCGGATGTCGTGGGGGTTGAAGCGCTCGGAGCACTCGGGGCAGCTGATGTTCACCCTGCTCTCCGAGATCTCGATGCGCAGGTACTGGCGCAGGCAGTCGGCGCAGGAGCGGTGGTGGCACGTCATGATGTCGGGGAAGCGGTCTCGCGCGTGCCGCAGCAGACACAGGGGGCACTCCAGCAGCTCCGACGAGGAGGAGGCGGGGCCCGAGGAGGCGGGGTCCGAGGAGGCGGGGCCCGAGGAGGGGGCCGCGGCGGGGGCGGAGAGAGAGGAGGTGCGGTCGTGCTGCTGGACCTCAGAGTGCACGCTCTCGGCGCTGGCGATGCCGTCCACCCCGCCGGCCGGCGTGCGGGACTTGCGGGACTTGGGGTCCCCGCGGCGACGGCGGAAGAGGGAGCGCAGGGAGAGGCGTCGTTTCTTCGGGGTCTTCCGCACCGAGGGCAGGCTGACTGAGGAGGCGGCGGAGGGCAGGTCCCTCTCGGAGCCCTGGGCGTGGTGCTGCAGACTCATCTCCGCAGAGCACCGGGGAGCAGCTACAGGGAGGCCCGCAAATGAGGAGGAGGAGGAGGAGGAGGAAGAGGAGGGAGAGGGAGGGGAGAGAGGGGGAGGCGAGGGCAGGCTGTTATGGCATGGTGCCGAACCCCCCAAGAGCCACTCCACGGGGCTGACGGCCTCAAGCTGGCCACCTTGAGACACCTCCACGTCACCCGACGGGCTCCTGACAGGGTCTGTGGACGGGACACGCACACAATGAGATTATGAGATTATTTTGTACAAGAGGTCAATTTTGAGTGATGGATATCAAGTCTGTGCACTGCAACTTTTACAAAGTGCCCTGCCGAGTAAGCAACTTTAAAAATTAGGGTAGCTAAACTATACGTAATCTACAATAAATGTAGGTCAGTCGCATTAAAACCATCCCGTTGAGAAATATAGCTATGACAACCATGACGAGGTCACTTCCATGACCACGTCACCTCAATTAAAATAAGTTGCCTTGGAAACCGTTTATTTTATAAACTGTTTGGTCTAGATAGCACCGACCACCATGAGTCATCTGTCCTGTTTCCAACATGCAGTACAGACATTAAGAAAATGAAATGTGGCATTTAATCAAGCCCAGCGCACCACTTGGTCAAAACCAGACACTTCCAGCTCCCACCTTGCTGTTGTAAAAACACAGTTAGAGTAATCGCTTGGCGGAAGAGCTCAACACGCTGCAGTCCCCCAACACTGCAGTCCCCCAACACTGCAGTCCCCCAACACTGCAGTCCCCCAACACTGCAGTCCCCCAACACTGCAGTCCCCCAACACTGCAGTCCCCCAACACTGCAGTCCCCCAACACTGCAGTCCCCCAACACTGCAGTCCCCCAACACTGCATTATGCAGCAGGAGGAGCCGGCAGACCTGAACCACACACCGGCACACAGACTTATGGGTAAGAAAACAGGGTTTTAAATGGTGGAGTTAAGGAACACGGGTCACACTTTGCTGCCATTATTCCAACACTGACTGCAGAGACCAGTTGTATCAGGCTTCACACGCAGGCAACCACACCCAGACGCACCAACACGCCAAATCTCCATTTACCCTCAGAGACTCTCAATCACGCCAAATCTCCATTCACCCTCCGAGACTCTCAATCACGCCAAATCTCCATTCACCCTCCGAGACTCTCAATCACGCCAAATCTCCATTCACCCTCCGAGACTCTCAATCACCAACCGGTTATGAAACGCACAAATGGTGATGCATCTCAGGAACAGCAGTAGCAAAAGGTGACCACACACGCACACGATTTTCTGCACCGCAAGCTCTTGTTCACACAAGTTCAGGCTTTTCAAACACGTTCACAAGTTATTCCCTGGAAGATGTTAAACACGGAAACAAATCCTCTTTTTTTTCCTTTTATAATGACGAAAAAAACCCACAGACCAAAACCAGGATGTATCTAAGATGTTCCCTGTGTGTGTGTGTGTGTGTGTGTGTGTGTGTGTGTGTGTGTGTGTGTGTTCAAACTACAGGAACATGTTCCAGGAAAATTCCACAGACAAAATGCAGCTAGAGGGAAAAAAAGATTAGCATAATGAAAGGCACACTGCAAATCAGGTCATGCGTCAACCGCACACATGTACGAGTCTTCCCAGACGCACGCCGCCTCTCGCGGGCTACAAACGCAAGCAGGCTGCTGCTCACAGCAAACTACACTCCCCACTGGGGCAGAGCACAGGCACATGAACTCTAATCCCCGCTCCGGCCACGCACGCGGCTCACGCATCTCACGCACGCGGCTCACGCATCTCAAGCAGTCTCATATGTTTTCAAACAGATGAAAACAGACAAATGATGCAACAGTTCTGACAGCCCACATTAGTTAAGCCAAGGTCAGGTTTTAACTCTGGGGGTTTTTCTTGGCATACCAAAGAATGGTTACGAATGACCAAGGTCAGTTTAAGGTTTCTGTATGCTACAGTTGTCAAAAGGACGCAATTTCTAAAGACATAGGGGAGGGTCTACTTTTAAATAATTTCTGTAAACAAGCAGCTATAATTCTGCGTAGCTCCCTCACAATCCCTACTGAAAGTCAGACACACACACGCGCGCACACAGGCAAACTTCCCCATCACACATACTTATCTCTGCCAGGACCCTCTCCCTCTCCCCCCCCGACACACAAACCACAGCTGGGCAATTTCACACCGTCTAGTCAAAGCACACAGGGCTGGGTTCTGAGGAAACAGCGAGCAGGACAAAGTCCTCCCGCACAGAACAAACCGCGAGACCTTCTGTGGAGTTTCTGGGGGAAACTCAAGTCCCATGAAGCATAGTCTTCCAACAAAACAAAAAAGAAGAAAAAAAACGACCATAGAAAGAACCCTGAAAACAGGCGTGTGCCATTAAACAGGCAGGGTAGGGGTGGGAGAGCAGGGGAGATCCGGCGCTGAAGAGCACAGTGAGGGAACCAGAGGCAGGGTGGGTCTGTCCTGCTGGAGGACACCAGACATGGATCCACCCCAGAGGAGCAGACCTGGGCCTCTCAGGTCTACACACCGACGGTCTACCCCGTCTTCAGAGCACCTGGGGGCCGAGCACAGGGCCAAATGACACTGAACCCTAGCACTAATATGGAAGCCAATAGGAGTAGGTTTTAACTACGAGAGCTATACGTTAATGTTTCAGTGTGCAACTGTCAACCAGCTCTTTTTTTAATTTATTCATTTTCTTTAATTTATTCATTTATTTCTTTTTTTAGGGCGAAAGTCACATGGTTGAATAATCTATAGCGCAGTACTTTCCAACTACCACATACAAATTGCTTTTCTGAATGACCAGTCATGGCAGTTTACTGCATCAATGTTTGTGTTGCAAGTGACTTGCACTCAAGGCAATTAACACTATTGCAATACAGATTGTATCAATTCACCATTACCAGACAGACATCTATTTCATGAAAAATAGTCATAAATAAACTGTAAATGCACTTTGAATTTCATATTGTTTGTACATGGACAATATAAAATACATGTTGGGGTTTTCATATCACGAGTCAAACTGAACTACTCGAGATAGGTACACCACAAACTCAAAAGTATTTGCACTTTAATATTACCAGCATCAGTAAAAGTGTGTTTATTCTGGTTATGAAGCAACTACAGGCACCTGCACCTGATCTCCAGTGACCATGAGAGATAAAGGCTACCCAAACAAGTCCACAGATACATAACAGTACAAAAGTTTGACTTGTGCATTGCCTCTGGCTAATCAGACATCTGTGATGGAATAACAACTTCAATACTGTGTTTAAGAATATGAGCAATAGCGTTAAAGGCAACTCCACTAATGTCATTTTCCTGGTAATTCTGCAAACAACTTTTGGGTTCATTACAGCTCATACAGGGGTGTGTGTAAAGAAAAATACTCATTAATTGTTAATTTGTGCATTATTGTACAACATACACAAGTGAAAAGTGTGTGTATATTATAATATATATATATATATATATATATATATATATATATATATATATATATATATATATATATATATATATATAAACACACTGGTCAGACATCTGAAATGAAGAAAAAGTACAAAACCAACAAACAACAAAAAACGCGCAACTCAAAAACATTTTCTGAGTCCATGGTACGTGTGTGTGTGTGTGTGTGTGTGTGTGTGTGTGCATTAACGTGATGGTGCCTTTGAGATGCAGCCATAACAACCCTGCCAGTCTGCTGACATAAGGGTGTGGGAGTACAATGGGTTTGCCATTCTCATAATAGTTATGAGTAAGCAAAACAAAGTCAGTTTAAATACTGGAAAGTAGCCATAATAAGAAAGTTATCTATCAAAGCACCCCAACATCAGAAAATGTATCCCAACTTTACTTTTTATATATTATTAGCATTTCTTTAGCCCACATTTTAATTATCGTAAGTGCAGTGATACCCACCTTTAAGACACAAAATGTCTTTCATCAGCCAAAGAAATGTAATGCCTCAATCTGAAATTTCATTCAAAGTTAATGGAATAGTGTAAATAAATGTTTTAGCATTTGTGTAATGTAAATGCTGCTTTAGCAAATTTATAGTGCAGTATTGGGACATTAAATTTAATACATCTATTAGAGCATAAACCATAAAGTCTTATTTGAAATATGAAGGAAGTTGAACAATAACGGTTTTTACACCAAAATAATGTATTTATCTGTGCTCAAAGAGATGTTTTCATAAAGTTCTCAGCAACTAACCAAATGACTTGAGTTATTAATGTTAATTACCACATAATAAAATTAATCGAGACTGTTTATGGTTGATTTTAAGGCATACTTATAAAATAAACAGTCAATAATGGGTAAAAATGCATCAACTAGCTTCTTTCATTCATCTTTAGCTTCCAACATTTTTTTAATATTCAGTTTAAAATGTAAACTATAAAATGGGTAGTTCCAGACCAAGAGTCTGATTGGCTCAGCCAAGATGGAAAACCTTTGACTTCTGCACAATGACTGGATTCTACATTAATGTGATTCTAGGTTTTCTAGATAGTATAGACACATTTTCCATGTTACTTTGCAACAAAAGCTTGTTTGTACACTACAATGCCTTGGAGAAGGTTTTTGTGGATACTGTTGATAATTAATTATTTAATGAGCATGGGTGCTGTTTAATACATTGTTTATGTTGCCGCTTTGCATACTACCTTAAACCTCCTTACCCATTATTAAATTATTGTAACGCATAACCGATGGCTTATTGCTTTATCATCTAACATTTTGATAAGTTGCAACCAATTCTTTTTGTCCATTCTGCAATTGATCTTAATTAATAGCATTGAGTACCTGTTAATTTTTTTTAGGCATTTTGCTTTCTGGTCATTAGGGGCATGAGTGTTCAAAGAGGTGAGATTGGGCCAGTGGTGTCTTTTTTGAAAACCAGATTTAAAGGAACTCAAAGTTCCAGTTAAAACTGTTTTAATTCAAAAGTAATAGGGGTGATTCTATTTTAAATTATTTATGACAACTTGTGTCAACAGCATAACATGAAACTCTTGAGATATATCTGAAGAAATTAGTCACCTGGAGTTCTTTTTTTTACATGTGAAAATGCAAGATTAAATGATTACAGAAGCGCTCCGTGTTGATTTTATCATGTACATCACATATTACAAGCAAGCAAGTTAGAATATTAACTTAAACCACTTCCAGCAAAGCCTCTACCTGCATTATTCAAAACAGCCTTTCTTGGACGTAATCTACCCACAGAACTAGCTGCTTTCTTAAATGTGATAAATGGGAGGATGATCACTCCTCACAGGCAGCTGGGTATTCACTGCACACTCCAGTGTTCAGCATTGTAGGCACCACTGATGTAGCTACCTGGTTACCCAGATACCAGTCTACCTACTGCAGAGATTCTTTGAGCATGTATTTCAACAACAGTATCAGTCAATGTGCAAAAATGCCTGCTAGTTGATGAACAAACTGCAGGATGGTTATCATAAAATGCCCCTAGAGTCACATTAGCATGCTCGCTAGATAGCATTAACTAGATACCTAGCAAGGTAAGCAGACAAGAGGAGTTTAAGAGGTTACTCACAGTACTTAGCTAGGTTTACAGCAGAAAAAGGTCAATATAACAATACCTACAAATGCATCCTCGCACCAATACCTCTTAGCTAGTGTATTTGTTACAGCAAAGCACTTTAAAGAAAGTGTACACCCACACAAACTAACTGGATTTATACAAACCTCTGCAACTATCACGAAGTGACTCAAATGCAGACATTCGTGTAAGTAAACATAATTGTTGAGGTGAACACAGGCAGTATTTCTATGGTTCAAATGCTGTCATGCCGCAGTACACCAACACTCATGGATGTGCTATAGACTATGGAACCACACACACATGAAACCTCTCAACTTCAGCTGACCTACCTCAACCTTCTCTGCAACTATCCCAAAAAGACCAAGAGGTAGACCAGCAGAAACATGCACATCAATAATAATCAAAAAACCTGATATTGGCTAATGTGTCAGCTAGATAGAACAGTGGCTACCTAGACAACTCGCCAATGCATGTTTCAGTAAATTAACAACACATCAGTAAGTGAAAATGCCTCTTCTAGGCCTTTAAATACTAGCTTTAATATAAAAATGCAGACAAGCAAAACAGATCTGATCGCAGTAACGGCTGGATGTTTTCTGAGGGCCTGATGCCCACATTCAATTCCTCTTAAACAGGTCATTCTTCTGAGTAAAGCACAGATGGATCCCGACGAGGGCCGAGTGTCCAATGTGACGCGCATGTTGAAATCGCTCGGTCGGTCTCAGCGTGCAGACAACGCAGCCAAAAAGCTGCAAACCCTTGAAACAAGCGAAGAGCGAAGAGACAGAGACGGGAGCGGACGACCGCCGTGCGTTAATGTTCAACAGGTGTGCAGGGGAGATGAGTCTCACCTGCCAGGGCTGAGTGATCTCCAGGAGGGCAGGCCCGGGCAGCACCTCAGCCCGATACAGCACTGGCAGGGACGCTCAGTGGCCGAGCTCAGGACGGGGCGGAGGTATGCGGCCACGCTCCACATCTGCTCAGAGGCTGCAAGAACACGGACTGTGCTAGATGCTTATGTAAGCATGACGAAAGCGTGGAGCGGTGTGATGGAAACTGGAAAAACCCCTGTGCTACTGAATATATGTGTGTGTGTGTGTGTGTGAGGGGTCTAAGGCCTTTTTTGTAAAGAGTGGCACAGCTATTTACAGCCATAAAAAGCTTGTACTGTTCCAATTACTGACAGTAAATACTTTTACAGTAAACACACACGACCAAAGTCTTTGGTTCCAGAATATTGACACTCTTACTGGGCAGCCTGAGAAACAGGTGAACTTGCACAAACTCCGATAACTAGACTTGCTACCTAGAAATCTAGTACCTCTAGATAAGGTGAGCTGGGTCAGAGGGAGAAGATTCCCCTAGACAATAGGGAAAATAACATTAGACGTCTGAGAATTTTACAGTGTGTGTATACACCAAGATCAAGTTCACATTGCCCACAAACGTCATTACTTGGGAAACAAGTGATTTGTGCTTGAGGGAAACGGTTTACTTTCTCAGGAGTATTGAGGACACACACACACACACACACACAGCTTTGAACAGTGTGAATAAGGCAGGCATAGAAAGCTACAGGATTTCAGTAATGGGCTTATTAAGAGGAATTTCCTGACACATTCCAACCTTGAGGACAGATTTCCTGCAACACTGCCAATGCACATTCAGACCTTCAGGACCTTCAGCTGAACAGAAGGGAGCAGAGCCATCCACCCCCACCCGCAGAACCACGCCCCTCTCGCGCGGAGCTCCCGCGGAACCACGCCCCTCTCGCGCGGAGCTCCCGCGGAACCACGCCCCTCTCGCGCGGAGCTCTCTGTTGACTTGTGGGTACTCTTCTGAGCAGTTTGAGCCCCTGAAGCCAAAAGGAGAAACTATACCCTCCAGCCTCCAAACCTGTCAACAGTCTTATTTTTTTATCTGAAATGTAATCCAGCACCATCTCGATTTAACCAGAAAAGAACAGTTTACTTAAACACTCATTCATGCCACAGCCTTCATATGAAACAAATCTAAACAAAACTGCTCCCTGGCCAACCACACTTGAGGTTGAGAGCTAGATGTCCAGGCTACATGTCCAACTAACCAAAGTACATAATGCTCAACCAGCAGTCAGATGCTGAAATTCACACAAGTAACACGTGTTTAAACATTGTACCAATGTTAAAATGCCAATTTTAACTGCTGCTATATCCCAAATTTCAGCCTTAAGATCAGTCAGAAGAAGATACCAGCATTTCATATGGCTCACCTGAAAACACGGGTCACAGACTGAAACAAAACACTTGTCTTACAACAGTCGAGACAGTCCAAAAAAAGAGGAATGACTATAGCAGCACCTGTGAAATTCAATCTGCTTGAAGTCAGGCCCACACACAAACACACACATGAGCACACACACATTATGTAGTTGTACAAATTCACAATAAACAAACACTCAAACATCCCCCATTACCTAGCTACGTTTCTTACCACACATTTAACCAAAACATACCTATGAACTCACTGAAAACTTTCTAGTTTCTTCTCTTGAAGGTGAATTCCATCGAAACAGCATAGTTTTACAAGTTCGTCAGTACAACGTAAGGAAATGTAAACTGAAAATGTAAGTGTTTTGCATGCAGTGTCATGTTCTATTCTTCACAGAGAGCAGGCATGTGGCTTATTTCACTTATCTACATGCATACTGAAAACCAAATGACTTCTGACAAGCTGTGAAACGACCTCTGTTTATTTTCCATACATGGCAGCGAATCGATGTTTCCGAAAGCAGCAATGTTGTTGGTTTGCCAGTAAAGACTGTGAAAACAAGGCAAACGTCAACACTGAACAATCCCAGAATGCATTAAGAGTACAGAAGGCATTTGGAATACTCTATAGATATTTCCTCAGCATATTTTTATCAGCTCAGTATTTAATTGAACAAGCTTCACTTTTTTTAAAAAATTATTATTAGTGTGAATGACATAAAATTTTAATTGGATGATGAGACATGGATGTGGTTAGGGCTGCCACAAACGATTATTTTTATAGTCGACTAATCACCGATTAATTTTTATGATTAGTCGACTAATCGGATCGTGCGTTAATTGAATATAAAACATACAGCTTATCACACTAGAATGCAACTGCTATTATATAATCATCATTAGATTTCAGCTAAAAATATAAACAAGATCATAGTTCATTAAACCTTTAATGAAATATGCAACTTGTTGCAACAATTATTAAAATAAGTATTAGGCACTGGCTTAAACAACGCAAAAATAAATACATTAATAAAGAATTTTTTTTTTAGGTTTTTCTTTCTTTCATTTGTCTCTGGCATCAAACATAGCTACATATAAATCAAATTAGGTAGGTACCTGAAACTAAGGAATTATTCACAAAAATAAAGTTTTGGTCTCACTGACGTTACAAAAAACACACGAATGCGTGCTAAGGCTAATGAAACAAATCGCAATCACTAACGTTAACTTTTACAGTTACCACGATAAGTAAGTACAAAGTTAACGCTCTGTTTACGGTAACGTTAGCAGCTAACTAGCGATTTAGATTACAGAGATGACGGTCCCTCTTCATCATTGTCACAATAAGCCACAACATGCTTCAGGTGCTCGTACATCGCGGTTGTGCTGCCGTGGAAGGAAAGTTCTGCCTTGCAGATATTGCACGCGTTTCGGAACCCGGTTACGGAAAATGAGCCCACACTTTTGAGTTCCGTAGCCGGGTAGCCATGATACCAGTCTGTATAATGTCCCGGGATGTCGTCCACTGTCTACCTCGGTTTCCACTACTGCGCATGTGTGTTAGGGACAGAAAGGCAGACGCGACCGCAGCAGTATGGAGAGAAAAAAAAAAAAAAAAAACACGACGCATCGACTATTAAATTAGTCGTCGACTATTTTAATAGTCGACATAATCGTGACTAGTCGACTAATCATGGCAGCCCAGTATGTGGTACACCATGGAGACATGACAACAAAAGATCTGCATGAGAAGACCTTCCACTCAGGACATCTTCACACATCTCAGAACATTTCCGTTCATCACTAGTACACATTCACTCTTCAATGATGTACATTATTAATACATCAGTCATTTGCTGGATTTACTGGATTAATCCACCTTTGAAACAGTTGAGTGCGAACAGCAGCCTGCATGGGAGCCACGTTTTCTGGAGGTCTAAACAGACACTCCAGGGCAGACCCATCACACACGTGTGGAGCAGAAGTTGCCGCCCCGAGTCTCGCAGGCTTAATCTCAGCGAAGTTTCATACGTGGGTCTGAATGAGGGACATTAGCGTGTCAGCAGTGCTCAGCAACCCAGACGCCACCCATTCACCTGGTCCACCAGAGCTCCTTCTGGGTTTATATTTAGTCCCAATCAAGCGCGGATAACCCTTAGACTTTCTATGTTTAGCCCGTCTCCCGCTTAAGGCCAGCATGAGTAAGTGGAGATGCTTTAAGAAACATTATCAGGGTTTCCCATTAATGAGCTGAAGAATGTTTCATGTCGTTGCGGGAACAGCACCCCGCTGCTTCACCCAAACCTCCCTCCTCCCCCTCCACCCAGACGCCCTACTGCTTCACCCCCCCCCACCCCTCCACCCAGAGGGTTCAGAATCTACCTTTCAGTGGGAAACGGCGGTTATCTTTCACTCTGAAACTGCAGGTATGCAATCACACTATGGAGTAATGACTTCATAATTACACTAGCTGCTAGGGACCAGATAAGTGGAGATAGGGCCACAAAAAGTATTTGACTAATGCACTTGCAGCGATAGTAGGATTAGATTAGTGCAGAATCATGTGCTGATAGACTCTCGCCCTTCACATTGCACAAGCACCCAGCAGCAGGGCTTAGCGTTAGCATCAGCCCCTCTCAAGACACACTCCACACTGAAGACACACTGTCAGCTTACCTGCGCCCAGCACCAAGCCCACTTTAAACCACCGAAGAGCCTGAGCAGCTGAGATTATTTAGGTTAACGAGTAACCAGACGATGAAGATCAAAGTGAGGCACAGATCAGTGCAGAAACAGCAGTTCCACCATGAAGGCCCCGGTGTTCGTGCATGCCAGGGCCCGGGGCCACTTCACACCAGCAGCTGCTGCCGTTCTTAACCTGCCTGGTCGGGCGGCTCCCTTTTTTCTTGTGCAATGACACTTCCGGAGAACATTCCACTGGGGAAAGTGCCTGGTGGTAGTATTAGGGGAGCAATGAATAATCAAGGTGGTCAACTAAAATCAGCAACCGGATTGTTTACCGGCAAACTGAATTCCGGATTTGTAGCGACGTCATGGGTCTTCTTACTGGAATGTACGGTAGCACGAAGGTAACAAACCATTTCACTCTTAACTCGGTCCAAAAGATGATGTGGACGACGCTGACCTCACCTGGTATGGAAACTGGCCATCTAGAATCATCTAAAAACATTATAAAACTAGACTGTGTTAAAGTTCAAATTAGTTACACAATTTACCCAGGCTTGTTCAATCATCCAGAGAAGCAACGTACGTACAGTCTTTCTTCATGTTATGACCTGTAACATTTTGAACTTTAAGATACACTTTCTGTTTCTCTTGAGGACATCTGATCTCTCGTTATCTGACAGGTTAACGTCATACGAGAGCACACATGGGAATGAGGAGTGGTCACCATGCATTTCCTTAGTAATGCAATCTGTAGTTAAGCAAAAAAACACAAATACAAATAAATTAATATTTTTTTCCCAGTGGGAATGGTAATATTTTCCACAGTATTCCTGTGGGAATGGTAATAAAACGTTGATGTGGTACCAGTAGGAGTGCAGACTTCCACATAGACTCGTCCAAAACATTCTCAGTCTTTGTACTGAGATGAGGGGTTTGTTTATTTGTTTTTTTAAATAAAATAGCTAAAATAGGGCAGAAATGTGCCCTAAATGTACAATCCTAAATTGTCCTGGTGACATTTATGGTTGGAGAATGTGTTGGTGCAGAGAGCATTAAGTTTAGGAAACACTGGAGAATTTGATACACTCCAAATCACATGCACATGTACCCAATGTGAGCTGCATTCAAACAATTTATGGGTTTGTAGGATTTTGTTTAAATGTGTCTGGAAGAGCGAGAGCGCCCTAATAGCTCACACCTCCATTTTATTTATTGTTAAAGTGGGATGGGCAAAATGTATTTAGAACATTCCAATAAACTACACAAGACTCGAAATGCAAAACAGAACATCTCGACTGTTGATTTTGAAAAATGAAATACTAAAGGTTAATATAAATGCATCTCAAATGCATGGCAAAGAGGAGCAGTGTGCATATTTCTGTCCTTGCCCTGTTTATTGCTGCAATTTTAGATAGATCCTTTGATTAATTAAAAGAAATTCGTTAATTAAAGAAAATGTCTGTAACCATCACATTTTATTGCTGCTTATTTATTTATCCATGACTGAAATATTAAAAATTTATATTAATATAGAAGATCCACTGAGTGAGTGTGCGACAGAACAGTCAACAGGTCGAACCTAACAGCCAATAGATTATTCAGCTGCTAAGTAAAGTCGTTGGTCACTGCCCTGGTTATTATGACTACTCAACACTGGTTGTGATGACTACCATCTCCCCCAGGCACTGTTTTCTGCCCTTTGTCTTCTACAGTTCAACTGCCCAGTACCTACCCACCTGGGTATATCCTTACTCCAAAAAATGCGCTCTTTCTTTTTACCTGCATCTCGTGTTCACAAAATACTTGTGGCAAGTACATCTGCAAACAAGGTTCATGAACTTCCATAAGCCTTGAACTGAACTAAACTGGAAAACAAGCTGGAAAGAACCTGGCACCAATGGTCCATCATACATTATAGCGCACTTTCCTTTCCGGCCAAGAGTTCGATGACCCTGTTACTGAAACTGTATCAGCACACGATGCAATGCTCACGACCTTCCAGTAACCAGGAGTGCATCTTCGTGAACCCAGGAGAGCAGCACACACTGCACTTGACAAACTGAAGCACAGCGGTAAGACCAGCTGCATCACAGCGAGTGACTGACACGGCAACAAAACAATGAACAATGAGTGTGTGAACTCTGCGTACTGTGTGTCTGTACATATTCAGAATACATTTCAACCCTAATAGGTTTATAGATTTAAAAAATAAACAAAAAGAGTACAAGTTTCAGGTAACAACATTTTGACCATGTCACTTTTCTATTATAACATTGTACTATAATGGAAATAAACTAAAATATTACATTCATTATATATTGTGCCTGCAGCCTTCCAAGTTCATGTTTTAAACATTTGTTAAAACATTGACAAAACACTAATCTCAACTTTTGGTTAATATCACTCAGGCTTGAACAATACACCTTGAAACAATGGAACCTGGAAACAGACCGTTTCAAGCTCTCACAATGAATTCTTAAATGTGTGCAGCACTCTTTTGCAAAAGTTTCCATCTGCAAGATGCTCTCTGGTCTGGTAAATTCATCATCACTTAACCAACAAGACCTGCGACAGCAAGAATAAATGGATAAGGCTACCTCTTGTAATAATAAAACGGACTATAGTCCACTAGTTAGAATGCAACAAATGTGGACTAGTCCCAGATAACCTCCTGATGATTGAACACCCTTCTCTGGTATACAGTGCACACTGTTCCGTCACTGCAGCAAAAAGAAAACAACTTCAAGGCTTTGATTAACCCTGTTGTGAGAGAATGAGTGAGTAAGCATGAGTGAGTGATACCACTAACTAGATTTTCCACACACTACTCAGGCTGACATGGAAAATTAAATGAGTGTGTTTATGGGATTCCTAGTTACCAAAAACAAGCATGATTGCCAGGATTCAAAACACGGTACTCCTCGGTCCTGATCGTTTATAAGCTAGAACTCAGCAGTTGAGGCTACTTAGAACATGAGTGTATCACCTTAATATGTTATAAGGAAAATTCTCATTAATTCATATGGTTTGGTGTGCTGTTGAAATGACATCATGGTTTCTCAGAACAGGAAATGGACACAATCAACAATCACGCGCACAGCCACACACTGCAGTGCCAAGGAAGAATAAGCTGTTTCCACACAGGCTTTAAAATAAAACGCTGTTCAGTTCTCACCACTTTAAGAAACTGCCAAGAAAACAGAACTTCTAACAGTTAATAACCTTCGCTTAGGGCCGCTGGCAAATTTACAACTGCTATTAAACACACAACTCTCACTCAAGATATGAGTAATAAAGTAGGCCAGAATGGTGACAGAACAGAATTGAAAGAGAAAATGTCTCCGCATCAACTAATTTATCCAACATTCAACCTTCATTACAAACACTCCCTGATTAGGTAGGGTTTGTTTTTTAATCCAACTTGCTAGTTACCCTGAAATAAGTAATACAATAAACTCTACCTCTCCGCAACTTTAACCATTTTTTCCTAAAAAACGAAATTACTAAAATCCCTCATCGACTCACAACCAAACTTTATATTGCGATTCAAACAGAGTTTAAGAGGAAGATTTTGAAAATCAAACAGTAAATTAGCCGGTGTCATATCAAGAAACCTGTATTTCCTAAACATGATCCACGTTATTATCCGCACCGTTTGTTACCTTTGGGAAACAGGCAGCTAACGTTTACAAACCAACACAACCACAAGTTATTATATACCCCATAAAGACTCTAGCTAGCGCGTTAAACAGCGATTACAAAGTTGGTCATCCAGCCAGTCTAACCGACAGTGATCCCACCGACCTCACAAGAGCCCCTCGACTCGAGGCCAACCAGGCAAAGGTTTCACGTTGGTGTTAAGGACGCACTTATATCACACCGACCGGACGTGTGAAACAATCTGTACCAAAACGAGATTACCTGGAGAAAACACCCCGGGCTAGCCAGCGTGCTAATGTAGCCGCGCTCCGCCCGCTAGCCGCACAGCGAGGCCCGCCTCAGCCCTTTGGTTCCGGCTAGCGAGAAACCAGCGACCCGTTGTCCAGAAACACGTAACCCAGCGAGCTAAGCTGCTAACTGGGTTAGAGAACTGGTCATATTTGGTAAATTAACTAACGCTTTCGGCAAGGACTACTTAAATCACAACCGGCCGGCCCGACACGACGTCTTATTGAAGACCGAGTTCTTCGGTCGGTCTTCCCCGTCTGTGGTGCTTTGTGTCGCGAGCTATGCTATGCTACCAGGTTAGCTACCTCACGACGGTTAGCCAACTAGCCGTAGCCGAAGTTGTGAAAATATCTGGGCTGTCGCAAGAAAAAAAAAACACGATATATTTCTCAAACACGTCTTACCTTTAGAGTTACCCACGTAGCAGCATTTCATGCCAAACTAAGCAAATAAAAAGCGACAGCAGCCTCGGTTAAGTAAATGATAAAAGTGCTTTTTCCCAGTTGTTCGTCGGTTGAAAGTTGGGCCGAGTCGGCCGCCCGTCCCGTAGTGTCGTCGCTCCGACTCACGCGCCACCTCCGACGACTCCTCAAACTGTTTCAAAACGGTCTCGCGAGAGGCGTCGCGACGAGGCACCGCTCCCAAATACCAAGACGTAAGAACTTGTGATTAAAGGCGAAGACCAGTCTGGTTTCCCTTCTCATAGGGTCTTACGTAGCTACAACATCGACGCCGTTTTCTTATTCTACTCTTTCTACGGGTGTACATAAATATATACTTTCTGGGTTGTAGATAAAGTAATGTAGTTTCATCTTTCATTAAATGTTACATCCTTTTCTGATTTTGACATACACAGCCCATAATCATGTGATATAATTTACACATTATAGAATCTATTTACATATATATGTCATTATTTTAAACATGTAGAAATGTCAACCATAGACTAATATGCATATCCATCTCTGAAACTTATATGCACAGTGAAGTAGCATTATGTAAAAAAATGCTCCACACGTTAGCCGTTGTTTTTCACTGATGTTTTGTTTTTTTACTATTTTTTAAATAAAAAATAATTTTTATTTTATGAAAATATAAAAGTATTTTATATTTTAAAGTACTTGTTTTTTTAAATATTTATTTACATTTATATCAATAAGCTTGCAAACATCTTTCATTCGTTTCCAGTTGTTATTTGCAGTAACACCGTTGTTGTATTCTTGCATACATTTTGTACCAGAACTTCTTGTCTTGAAGTTTCTATCCTCCTTTCTTTGCCTCATCTGACTGCACCCTGACTGCCATTGTGGTTCTGCCTTTAGGTTTGATTTTTGGAACTCTTTGTGAGGTTTGTTGGTTATTTTTATCACTGCCACTCAGACTTTTCTTAGAAGTGTGCAGTTGCACCACACTGCTTGCACATGCACTGCCTTTGATGTCCATGCAACACACCTCATCCAACCCTGGTTCAAGAGGGCCTTTCTGCTTTAGAGTTTAACTCCAACCTAACACACCTATCAGACAGCCTCCCGAGTTGGGGGGGGGGGCTTCATCTCACAGTCCTTTTGGAGTAATCATACGATGCACAGTTGCACAAAACTAGCAGCACCACTGGATCAGAACATTTATCCTCCATAATCAGACAGCCTTATGGCTTTAGATCCTCAGTAGTAATACATTTGTTTTGAAACAAAGTGGAACTCAGCCTGTCCTGGTGTTGGTTTTACTCTGTTTCAAACTCTGCATTCGTAGAAACCTTCTCTCATACACAAGCCGTACGTCTCCATCAATACATAAAAGTAATGCATCAAACACTGCCCTGGGGACTCGACGTCACGCACCAGAGACGATCCTTTTCATCCCCGCGAAAGGAAATGAAACAAAATGAAAAATAAACAAAGCCTGGCATATACAGAACGAGGATGAGCACTGCACCAGTAGCTCTACCTTCGTGTCGCCGTGTTTACATAACATTCATACCCGTCATGACTGACAAGGGCGTTGCAGCAGAAACAGGAGCCTGAAAAAATATTCCACCGGGAAGGTCCAACCAACACCCTGGCTGAAAAGGAGCCGTCTGTCTGTCTGGGACAAATACAGACTGGTCGGGCACGATTCGGACGGACGGCTTTGTTTTTGTTCTGTGTGTCATGGGACAGATTATTTCACATAGCATGCAAAGGACTTTGGAGCCTATTGTAATAGCAGTGCTGCTCAGCTCCGTTGCAGCCAGTATGAATGAGTAGGAGAGCTGGCACACCAATGCAACTCCGAGCCTCCATCAGGGACTGTATCACAGAACAGAAGCCCCAGCCATTGATTTATTCCTTCCTTTTAAAGCAAGGAGGACGTGCTGGCAGCCATAATGCAACCTTCTCCCATTTCACCCTCTTCTTTCAGGCTATCGCATATGCTGCACCATGATCACTTCTGTGAAGCGAATGGTCCCCCCCCCCCACCCGTGTCATGCAGGAGGGGGCGGGGCAAGAGGTGATTATGCATTCATCTGTAAACACACAGTTTCATTACTAGCACTAGCCACATCCTATAACCGAGAAGAACTTACAGTAAAGGAGAAGAAGGAGTGGTCATCTTGGGGAGAGTGTAAACATGGGCTAACTGAAAATGGATTTGAAATGTTCGATCCAGTATGTGAGAGAGTCTCCCTCCCCACCCACAAGCTCCACAGAGAGAATGTCTTCTGTGTTCAGTCGACATTTTAAATGATGTAACTTGAATCAGTGTGATACCAATCACTGTGTGGACTCACGCATCCCTACAGTTGACATAAGATTATGAGGACCTAGGAACAAGGTCAGATAACAAACAGCAAGCAGTGTGTTGGCTGTCCCCTTTCTAAATGTTAGTTACTTGTTCCACTTTTAAACACACACACACAGAATCAAAAACTGCCTACAAACCAGGCAAACAGAAGCAAACAGAAACGTGATACTGTAGACAGCAGCTTGTAGATGTAGGTTAGTCGTTTAATTAGATGGCTGTATATGGTCTTGTGTCAGACTACCTCTTCAGAAACTGTAGCTGTATTTTATTATTATATAATATTATATAATTATAATTATGTATTGTATTCATCCAAGGTGTCTGAATTATTTCAATGTAGAGTTAAAACTCTGTGTGTGTGTGTGTGTGTGTGTGTGTGTGTGTGATGGCGCTCTTGAATATGTTCAGTTATGTATAACACCATAAATGGATCGGCTGGTTCTTATGCTGTGTGAACTCTCTTCCTTGGTTACCAAACTGTAGGCTTCATTTCCATTCAATACATACAATGCAGCCTGACTTCCATTCAGTTCAGTCTCATTTGTATTCAGTAGATACAGTTCATATTATACAGTACACCCAATCTAGGGTCATGTGAGGATCCGTGGAAGGTGAGCCCGGGATGGCCTTGGCACAGTCAGGATGTAGGCGAGTGCTATAGACTTCTCGAGGACCCACTATGAAATTTACTTAAGCAGGCTAACGTTTCTGAACAGATTCCACCTTTAAACGTTTTACAAGATCATACTTTATACTCGAGCATTTTTACGACATCAAATGTTACTTATATTTTGTTGTAATCGTATTCGTACCTCCCGTTGCATTTTGAATTTCAACGCATATTTCGTGTGTCTAGTTGAACTCCCAGTGCGATTTGCTCCACTATCTGGGCTGCCAGGTGTTTTGAGGACCAGAGGTCTCCCACAGACCTGAGGGCCACTACACCAGTAAATTAACTGGATAGGAAGCAGACCAACATAACGACCAGCCAGCAGGCAGGAGTTGGCAAGTCGGTAGAAAGGGTGCATGACATTTATTTGAAATTTTGTACTTATACTATATATTATATTAAAATCCCAATATTTTTTATTTTATTACAGCATCCAGCTAATCTATCCACGTATGTGTGGAATGCTGTCGACTGATTTTAAAACAGGGTGAAATTAAAGCGATACAGTTGAATCCACATACAGACTATTTCGTTACTAAGGGTGGACAAAACCAAACATGCCATAAGAGCTCTAATAAAAAAGAGGACGTATTGGTGTCCTCATCCATTCATTTAGAGGGCATTAGTCTACCCTTCCAGAGCCTAAACCAGACTTCTGATTCAAACGCATGCAGACAGGGAATGAAGGATTCAATTAGCCCATAAGTACCATTACATGGTCTAGAAAAAGTGATACTCAGGCAATTGGCCCGTCGTCTGTGCTAGCACACTTTAACTTTTACATGTTCCCAACTGCACCAGAGATGCAGCTCAATGCAAACAAAGCCATGCGTCTGTAATTCAGTTCTTTAACCTTTCAGCTTTCCATTTAACAAGTTCCGTCGTAAAACAAAATTTCATTAAAAAACAACCTTGAGAGGACCCTTACGATTCTGATGAAATTTAGAGCAAGGTGGTTTTTTGCTCAGCACACTTATCGGCAACGTGAAGACAGGGACCGATGTTTTTCCAATACAAAATCACCACACCAAAAATAACTCGTTACAACACTGGGACGGAAATTACACACAAGTATTGTGTGTCCGTCGTACACCAAGCGAAACTCTCCTGGGCATTTGGTATATGCGCAGGCAGTTCCAGTCAGGAAGTGATGCAAGATGAAACAGAAAAAAAACATTCAGGCTACATTCAGAGATGAGTAGATCCCTTCTGTTCCACAACAGCTCATTTTGCCTCCGTGTTCCACACAAACAGCACTGAGTGCAAGATGCTTTTCCCAGGACAGTTGAAACTGGTGCTGGGATTCTACGAGTTCTACCTAACCAATACAGTGTAGGCTTCTTAAAACATTTTGCAATTCTATTAGAAAAGAAAGGGGGAAAATATGCAGCTCCTGAACTTATTTTACACTTTTCGTAGTTGAAAGCCTGGTTATCATTTTTGATGAATGTTAATAGGTAATGGGCAGATGAAGTCAGTGGAAGATAAAACATGGTAAAGGTGTTTTAACTCTGGTTGCTCCAGTAACATTTCAAGTGAGATGGCCCAAGTTGAACAAAATGGCCCAATATTTGAGCAAAAACAAATATTCAAAAGGTACCGGTCTCTTCTGTTCCCAGGGGGTGATCTGTGGTTCTGCTGAAGATGTTCACTCACATCTCCAGGACCACCACAGCACCGTTGACCAAAAAATCTCCAGCCTCGATCTGCCAGTTTTCTACCTTCAGAACATCAGCCATTAAAATCTCCAGCAGCTTCAAGTACTCCAATGAAGTCATTCGCCAACAGCAGTGATGAAGGGATTCAGACAGCCCCATGTTTTAACAACAAGGTGAACTAGATAGTTGCAAATTTTTTTTACTGCCAATATGGAAGCACTCAAGAGAACAAAAGCCGTTCTGTTTCAGTGAGGTCACCATGACCTAGAGCAAGTCTAGTCGCAGGCATCCGGAAATTGCACTGAGGCCGTAAGTGCGTATAGCAAGAAGTCTGACCAGCACCTCGATCCTTTACGGAACTTTCACACATTTTCACAATACAAATCCTGTAGCTAAAATGTGGCAACAAAGTGGTGTTTTCACACCCGCTATTGCCTAATGGGAATACACGCAGAGTTCAATAGAGCACTTCATGACCCCAGAGGGACTCGATACTTTGGCTCTCGCCCTTGAACATCATTTGAAAGAAACCCCAGGAGAATGAATTGTCAGTTACTAACATTCTTTTGACATTTATGGGAAAGATAACCGTTAAACATGCTTCCTCAGGACCGTTTTGTAATGGTTTTGTTGACAAAACAAAAAGTACACTAATATCCTAAAATGCCCAAATACTTTTAAGCACTTTTCCTTCGTATAATATTCAGAATCAACCACAAATCAGTTGATCAGACAGAAGACGATACTCAGATTAACTAAAAAAAAAAAAGCTCATGGTTTCGCCATGGCTGAAGTGGCATTCCACAGAGATGGGATCATGTGAACATTCTCAATGTCATAAAACAGGACACCTGCAGAATCCCGGACACACTCCCCTCAGAACCTTCATGTGGGACACGGAGCCCCTCCAGGCACTACGAAAGAACTTTCAGACTTACAGCCAGACTCGAGACTTTATTACTTTTTTTTTTATTGGAGCAAGCACATTCAGTTTAGGAATCTTCACAATGCTGGCACAGCGAGTCCCCCCACCCATCCCAGGACATGACAAAGAAATTCCAGGCAAAGGAATAAAATAAGGAATGCTAGAGGTCTCCCCCCAATGAATTTCTTTAAAACCCAAGATTTCACTTTTTTTTTATTTTTATATTTTTCTTTTTTTCTGACCTTTTCTCTTTAAGGTAACGGACAAGACCTAGCTCTTTTCTAGACCTGGTTGTATCTTCCTTTTTTAAAATCATTTTCTTTTTTGCAATGTTTTATTTTTTTTTCCTCAATGTTTTAATCCCCTCCCACTCCCAGTGAAGCAAGTTTCCTGTCCCTGCAAAAGAAGAACAAGTCCATCATTAGCGCAGAGGTCGACTTTTTCCACGTCAACATAGCCATAAACCACCAACGGTCAGCACTACCTGGGCCTAGACGCTCGTGACCCCGGCAGAGTTGGTCACATTCTTCTGAGCGGCTTCTTTAGCCTGGTGAGCCTGGAGCACTGCGACGGCCTCGTCAACCTGGAACACATTCGCTCAACGTTACACTCTCAATCTCCCAATGCTGCCGTCTTTCCTGCGAGGTCGAACGTGGTGACCGACCTTGGAGCGCAAAGACTCGGGCGACTCGAGCATGTGCAGCAGCTCAGAGTTGTCTATCTCCAACAGCATGCCCGTGATCTTGCCCGCCAGGGTGGGGTGCATGTTCTGGATCAGAGGGAACAGCCGCTCACCTGAAACACACACACACACACACACACACACACACACACTTAGCACCTTGCGGTCAGACCAAACGCGGAGCCCGTTCGAGTGGCCCGACGCGTCTCGTCGCTCACCCAGCATCTGTTTCTGCTCCTGCGGGGGGGCGGCTGCCAGCATGGAGGCCGTCAGAGGCTCCTGGCCCTGCACGTGCACGGCGGACTGCAAGAGAGCAATGGAGGTGGTGAGCATCTCCACGTGGGGTGGAGGAGCGACCCTGGCCCCGGCCCGGTGTGGCGTGAGCTCACCTGCTGCATGGAGACCTGGGGCTGACCGCTCAGGTGCTGCTGGGTGTTGCGCACACCCGCTGCGTATTTGTACTGCGGCACGTTGCGCACCGGGGCGGTGGGGGCCGCCGCGCCCGCCGAAGCCGCCCGAGGGCCCATGGTCTGTGGGGCTGTAGGGCAGAAAGGGGCGGGGTCAACGCTGACGTGAGACGAGGGGGCGGGGCTGTGAGGGCGTGGCAGACGGGGGAGGACGAGGACTCACCGACGCGCTGGCTGGACATCATGCGGGGCACCTGGGAGGTCGGCCGGACGGCGCCGAACGTCTGTGGTCTGGGCGCAGACGGCCTCATGGTGGCGGGCATGTTCTGGAAGTCTGGAGAGGCAGAAGGGTCATAGAAGGTTTAGCCTCCCTCACCCACCTTCTGCTGCGTTGCCATTTTATAACAGAAAACGCAAAAGGTCCAAATACAGCGGTTATGTTCCTCTGATCAGACATTGTGAATGTGAACCCTCTCCACCACGTGCCATGGATGCTAGTCCCACATCTCCACGTTTACTTTTTAATATTAGATATTTAACCCGATAGAGCTCTTTTATTACACATGTAAGACAGAGGAGTAAATGCATCGCTATGATTACGCCACCCGGTGGCAGGTTGGTGGAAGTACGTACGCTGAGGTCTAACGCCCTGCGTGGTCCAGCGTGGACTGGGCCGGATCTGGGCCAGCTGGTTAGTCGGGTAGTACGCAGCTCTGTTCTGGGCCTTAAGGGAGACGTGCAAAAAAAAAAAAAAAAAGTCAGACCACTTCACACAAACGACCAAATCGGTTCAAGACAAAAAGGTGCCGGCTGAGGCGGACCTGCGGGATGGCGGCCATGAAGTATCCGGAGGGCGGGGCGTGCTGGTAGGGGTTGAGCACGGGGTTGGGCACGGCGCGCACGCTGGCCAGACGCTGCATGTACTGGTTGGTGAGGTGGGCCTGCCTCTCCTCCTTGCGCTGCGCCAGGGCCACGTAGAGCGGCTTGGTGGCCACGATGCGCCCGTTCATCTCAGTCACCGCCTTGGTGGCCTCCTCCGGCGAGGAGAAGCACACGAAGCCGAAGCCCTTGGAGCGGCCGCCGTCCATCATGACCTGCGGGTGGAGTCGGAAGGCGACAGGGTGAGCGATCGAACGCAAAATCAAGCGCTCGTGGAAGAACTTGCGGGCGGAGGCTGTGGGCGTACCTTGGCACTGGTGATGGTTCCAAAGGGAGAGAACTCTTTGCGCAGGCGTTCATCATCTATACCGTCGTCCAGGTTCTTCACGTAGAGATTAACGCCCTACAAATTTGTCGCATACATTTTTTTTTTAAAACACCATAAAACCAAAGAATATTCTACAGAACACTCAACAGCACATCGGGACATTATAACGTTCGCGAGGGATTGTAGATAGCCCTGTTTATCCCCAACATCTATAGTATTAGACGTCAGGGCCCATGAACTACCTCCTTACTGTAGCAACCACTTTGGCCAGTGAGCTCCACTGAAAGGGGCCACTGAATTTGACGGGGCTGCAGAAGGCGGATTTGGCCCAAGGCCATCGGTCAGGCTGACCTGGTAGCGGGTCATGCGGTCCTGCTTCATCTGCTCAAACTTCCGCTTCAGCTCCGTCTGCCGCTCCACTTTCTTCTGAGCGCGGCCTACGTAGATGAGCTTGCCATTGAGCTCCTTCCCGTTCATCTCGTCTACGGCCTGGAGGAGAAGGTCAGGCAGCCGGGATTCAAGCCACGCCCTTGCTGGATTAAGAAACACCACGACTAACGTGGCCAATCTACATGTGGGACTAACTGGTCGCTACCGACTCATTTTCAGTTAGCAATGACCATGAGTGTCGGGAGGATTATTTTGTTAAAAAAATTAAACAAAATATTTTAAGAGCCATTTTAGAGCTTTAGAAGCGACGTTCACCTTCTGAGCATCCTCGTGCCTCTCGAAGCTGACAAAGCCGAAGCCTCTAGATTTGCCGCTGTCATCAGTCATAACACGGATGCTCATTGCGTTGCCTATGAAGACCGAATCACAACTCCTCTTTACCAAAAGCACCTTTACAGTAAGGATTATTCCTGCAGCACTGTTAGGCCTAAGCACCATGTAAATGCAGGTGATAAAACACTTTCAGAGTGTTGGGAATACCATATTTGCTGAAGACCTCCTTCAGTTTTTCATCATCCATGTCTTCGCCAAAGTTTTTGATGTATACATTGGTGAACTCCTTGGCCCTGGCCCCGAGCTCTGCCTCGCGCTCTTTGCGAGATTTGAAGCGCCCCACAAACCTGCAGTGGTTAAAATAAACATTCATTCGGTTGGTCTCTCATCTGCAAGCCGTTCATTCAAAACTGCATTCGGGGTACAAAATGCTGGGGTACACCACTGCGCCACAACGCCTTGAGCCTCAAAACCCAATGCGGGTTAGTCTCTCTGCATCCGCTTGTTAATGAATGAGTAATCCAAGACGCGATTAAGGAATGCGGGACCTCAAAGCGCACTTACACTTTTCTGTCATTGAGCAACATGCCGTTCATTTTCTCAATGGCTCTCTCGGCTGCCTCCTGCGTCTCAAAGTGCACAAAGCCGTACCCTTTTGAACCATTCTCATCACAAACCACCTTGGAAAGAGGACAAAGGTAGGGGGAGGGGCAAACGCAAATCAGTCATGCAGCCATTGAAGCGGTCGTGCAAAAAATCCACCCAGTGAACACTCCCATCATGGAGCGTGCCAACACGGCTTACCTTGCAGGACAAGATGTTGCCAAAAGCAGAGAAGGTGTCATAAAGGGCCTTGTTGTCAATTGACTTGTCCAGGTTCTTGATGAAGATGTTGCCCACCCCACTCTTCCTCAGCGACGGGTCACGCTGAGACCACATGATGCGCACAGGTCTCCCCTTGATCACATCAAAGTTCATGGTGTCCAACGCACGCTCAGCTGGGGGGAAGGAATAAACAAAAGCAAAGAATAAACAAACAAACAAACAAAAAACAAGCTTTAACCCACTGCAACTATAGTGGTGGTAAAAAACTGTCCACTAGAGTGCGCAGTCGCACTACACTGTAGAGTTCAACTTCATTTGACTGATATGCTCGTTTTACTCTGACCTGAATAACAAGGCAGCTCACTTAAGACATTCATACCGCACTCGAACCAGCTCAAGAGACGAGCTATTAACCAACATCAAATGCCTGGATAAGCAAGTTGTAAAAATCAGTTCGTCTGCCATGTAACTTTGCCCTCACGTCCTCAATGGCAAGGTCTGAAGAGCCCTTCACGTTCACGAAGAAAATCAACTTGCAGGAAGGTCTAAAGGTCTCGAACGACGATGTAGCCATGGTAAGAGCAATTTTTAAAAGCAAAACCAGGGCACATCGATAAAATAACTGCTGAAGAACGGACTTCACTGGCCAACAGTGGTCTAATGAGACACCGGCTTTGGTTTGACTAAAGGAACGACGGTGTAAAAATAATAATGTGGTTATAGAATTTCACATTTAATCAAACTGCCTCAAGTGCTCCCCTCACAAAACACTATGGAGATAAATGTATGTATTATATAAGTATTTAAGCCTCCGTGGCAACTCCCTCAACAACACCACCTTATCTGGGAGGCGCAGCCGCTGCTCCACCCCCGTGTTCTGTGACTCGGCCCGGTCACACTCGCACGAACCCACGCGGCGTGCACGGGGAAAGAAGAAATGACTCCACGTTTAGCCTCACGAATGTCGAATGAAGATTAAAACCCCCCATCTAGAGTACCTGTTAAATACGATATATTAAATATTAAACGATATGTTGGTCGACCTGGTTGGTTTGTTCCGTTAATGCGCTAATAATCTGCGCACTTGTTAGCGAGGTGCTAATGCTAACACGCTAGTAGGCCGCAGGTACCACAGGGGCGGCGTGCTACGACCGCCAACACTCAATAAAAATATATTTAACACTTCGACCCGTCGTTGACCGACCGGCCAGTGTCGTCCGCACCAAACGGCGTTTTAACCCTCACCGTCCGCGGGCTGTTGGAAGTTCACGTAGGCGTAGCCCAGGGAGCGCCGGGTGATCATGTCGCGGCACACCCGAATGGAGAGGATGGCTCCGGCGGGGCTGAACTTCTCGTACAGCATGGCCTCGGTCACGTCCTGGTGGAGGTCCCCGACGTACAGCGAGGCCATCGGGTAACTAGGAGCGCTGGGATTCATTCTCCGCCGACTCGTCCGGGTCACGGGAAACTTGTGGTTAGCGAATCGAGTTCGGAGGAATTTAGACGGGTCGCAGACTAGCTAGGCTACTCGAAGGCAAATTTAAACGGCGAAAATTTTTTAAAAGTGAATTTAAAATGCTCGTTTTCAAATCCTCGTGTCGTTTAAAATGTGAATTAAAGCGACACTAACTAATAACGGGTAACGTAACGACCAAGACCTCGAAACTCGGCCGTTCTCTAGTCGGGCCTGCTGCTAACGCAACTAGCTCTACAGCAACGCGTCGGTTTGTTAGCTGCTGTGCTCGGTCTCCTTCATAAACCCAGTTCACTTGGCGTCGTTCAGATCCTGCGTCGCCTATTTATTTTTTTTACAAAAAAGAAAAAAAAAGATTTTTTAAGTGTTTTTAAAAGTTTTTAAATTTTTTTTTGTTTTTTAAATTTTTTATATAACGTGTGCCGAGGCTAGCTCAGGAGCACACACGCACTCACACAGCACTAACAGCCGGGGTTTCGGGGAGGGACGAGCGGCCAGTAGGGCGACTTTATACCCGCGTACACGTCACCAGAACCGACCATTCACCAGCAGGCGGTGAAGGAGACGCACATGTGTACCAGACTTGCATTACTAATAAAACAGGCAACGACGCTAACCAGTTAGGTTTATCAAAAGTAGACTGTGCACTATAATAAAATGGAGCTTTAATGGTTGCCAGTTTTTTCATTACTAATGAAATGTTATTTTCTCATAAATTATTTTTGATCTATAGTCAAAATTATTAGGTACAAAGACGATAAGGAACATTTTCCTTGAAATTCTGTCTAATGTCAGCATCATAACACCGTACAATAAAACATTCATCCATGTAAATGCCCCACTGGGCTAGAGGCACCACTATTATTTTAATGGAGTTGGGTGTGCATGGCTGTGCTGCCATTTTCAAACGTCCCAAACAGCTGCATGTTGCATCAGCGTAAAGCACAAGGAGGCACATTCTGTTAGAAACAGTCCTGAGTGTAGTCACATGTGCAAGCTATCAGACTGGAGAGAAAAATCAAGAATCCCCAGATCTCCTCAAAGATGAATTTAACTGAAGTGGCGTCTTCTGGACTTGAAGCTTCGAGGAAGTTGTGAGAGTTCTTCATGATGTTAGACTTTTGAGGTAATCACACAATTTAACCCCCCATAGCTCTTACAGCAGCAAATCAGAACAAGACAAGGTTTACCCGTGATCATTAGAAACATGTGGGATTCGTTTTGGAAGTCTGTCCTTTGGTCTGATGCAGCTGTTCAGGAACATGGATGTTGGGAGAATATAGGAGAGGCCTTTAACCCCCAAGACACAGGCCTCAGGTCTGGAACTGTTCAAACGCAGAACAGCACAGCAACTTTATGCAAGTACCAAGTGTTGATTAAACTCATTTATTTTATATGTACATTAAGATAAAACTTTAAAAAGTAATCACCAAACAATGGAAAGCAATCAGATTACATTGCTATAACATAGTAATATTTTGGATTAGGTAGATAAATGTAAGCATTAATCAGTAATAATCAGATTAATCAGAAAATATATTTTAGGTTACAGGCCTCACTCTGCTTTAAGAATGATTTTACCTTTCACATATTTATTTACAATTTGTAGACTAGTCTTGGTCTGATGCTTTTTCATTTGGACGCTTGAGCTCAGGGTCCTGAGTTTCAAGAGTCACATTTTATCCTGCAATTACTCAGGGGAAAACAAACCTTCGGATTTCTGATCACATTTTGATCAAAGAAGATGTGAAGATGTGATTCCCAAAGTGTCACTGATCAAAGTGAATGCTTATCAGATAAGACTATGTTCACAGGAAACATAATCAACTCCCTTCTTTCTAGGTTTATAGGTGAGATATAAGTTCAGTCAAGGCATTCTTACATATTGTGCTTAATTTTAAGAAATTAGTTTATTTTTAATGGCAAATCCATATAGGTATGTTAAAAGAAAGAAAATGACAGGACAGGATAGATCGGAACCATTGTCTTCATCAGGCAAGACAAAGAAAGATTTAAGCCTTCCAGTCAATAGGTGACAGTCATTCAAGATACCTACACATTGAGAGTTGTTTGAGAGACACACAAGGAAAGAAAGTTTTATCTTAAAAATAAAGGACTGCAAAACAAAAGCAAACAAACAAAAGTAAAATCCATCCTAAACAACCTAATGTAACAACATGGATCATCCAGTAACTACTTATACATGGATAACACAAGAAAGACAAAACATGTGGGTCATTTGGGGCAGGGAAGCCAGTAGCCTTCAAAAAATTGTAGAGAGATGCATCAGGGATAATCTAGAAAACGTATTTAACAAGCTTTGAACTGAGCTGAACTAACTCAACCTGACATACCCAGAGTCATTGGTTCCATAACAACCGAAAAGTTCAGTGATCAAAGTCAGTCACCTCTAGATTGAATTCAGCTGAAACATGTTCACAGTTAACTTCAAAAGGCATCAGCAATCAAGTCTTGGCTCTCTTATATGTCATAACACACCATGTATGTTTATATGATTCTTGGATTTTAATTTTCTCTTTCTTTTATTTATTTATGTATGCATTTATTTATTTTTCGTTATTTATTCTTCTTCGCTGCTCTTGTGTATGTTATTTGCTCATGTGTTATCCTGATAAATTTTATTCTGTTCTTAACTTGTGTTGTATTCATAAAAGGCAATAGAAATATACTGCAAAAAAAGTCATCAGCAACTGAGCAGCTATTGGTTTCTATGCTTTTAATCTGTATAGATTGTGATGATTGTCTATTTTAATTGTAATAAAGGTTTCAATTAGCGTTTATCAATGAAATGTTAAGGAAACATCTTTAGGCATAATTCAAAGTGTACTGTACTGTAAATTCCATAGATTTTGCATATGATAATTTTGAGTATCTTCCATTCATTTACATAGGATCTACACAGGTGAAGAGCATGGTGACTGCCAAAAGACACAATAAATTGTCAGGCCTCCTCAGAAATCCTCAGTCAGAATTTACTCAGGTACTGGCTCTTTTAATGTTGGTCTACATTTCAACATCAGTACTGGCTCTATTCCTGCAGTGGTGAGACTATAGCAGGTTCAGAATGCGATGTCGTAAGACACAGCTCTCTTCATTTACATTTACATTTATTTACATTTATGGCATTTAGCAGACGCTCTTATCCAGAGCGACTTACAAAAGTGCTATGTAGTTGCTTGGAATCTCCAAGGTAGAATAGATAGTCCTGAACACAAGGTACTCTAAGCTGGAAAAACCACTAGACGAAAGTCAAATGATACCTAACAATTATACCTGAATATACACATCCCCTGAGGAAAAAGACAGTAAACAATTCCTATAACCCAATTATGCACAATACCTGAGGAAAGAGACGATAAAGTACAATAGACAAAGCATAATTATGCAAAGTGCACTTGAAAGAGGTGGGTCTTCAGTCGGCGTCTGAAGACAGCAAGTGACTCCGATGTTCGGACACACAAGGGAAGTTCATTCCACCACCTTGGAGCCAGGACAGAGAAAAGTCTGGATGCTTGTCTCCCATGTGTCCTGGATGATGGAGGGTCAAGACGAGACATACTTGAGGCGCGGAGGGCTCTAGGTATGCATCTGGGTTTTACCATGGCCATCAAGTAAGGAGGAGCTGGACCATTCTTTGCTTTGTAGGCCAGCACCAGGGTCTTCAAGTGTACCGTCTACAAGAAGGACCCATCTGTCTTAATCACATGGAAGGAACATGCGATATTAAGTGACATGAAGTGATATGCCTTGTGCAAATTTGTTGGAGTCTACAATGTATCACATAGACAATTATTATTGTTAGGCTACTAATTATTATTTATAATTACCTATTATTGATAGTGTAAAAAGCAAAAATATAGTGTAAAAATGCCTTGAATTGCAAGAAAACGTTTTGTAATTCCCTGTACATTAACGGTAAAGAAATAATTCTGTTCACATTTACTACAGAAGGAACAATATAAAAATAAATGAGGCATACGAAATCAAAGATTCATGGTCAAATTCATTTTATATATTAAAATAAAGTAAGCAGAATACCGATGCAAAAAACATTGTAGTTAAATCGAGTACGAATTCTCGATCTTGTACTCTGTCATGTGAAATGGTGATCGTTCAAAAGATTGACTAGGCTGAAACGGTGCATTAGTGAACAAAGTCATAAAAATGTTCAAACGAAGCCTAATCACTCTTAATAATTCGATACAGTTTGATCATTGTTATCAATGAAGCCTTCCACATTAGTTAAACCTTCTAGGCATAGTTTTAGGAAGGTTCAGGTTCAGGATTCAAGATTCCGGTTTCTGGAACGGAAACCCTGTTTCACAAACTCCGTGTTAACAGATCCGGGTTAGATGTGTATGTCATGAAGACGAATAACAGAACCTCCACCCACCCCCTTCTTCAGGACTAGAGTTCAGGACTAGGACATCCATGATGTTTCACTGTGGTATAACAGCACAGTCACCGTGTCCAGTGTCCAGATGTATTTATTGTCATGCCTCTACAGGTCCTTCTAAAAAAATTAGCATATTGTGATAAAGTTCATTCTTTTCCATAATGTAATGATAAAAATTTAACTTTCATATATTTTAGATTCATTGCACACCAACTGAAATATTTCAGATCTTTTATTGTTTTAATACTGAGGATTTTGGCATACAGCTCATGAAAACGCAAAACTCCTATCTCACAAAATTAGCATATCATGAAAAGGTTCTCTAAATGAGCTAATAACCTAATCATCTGAATCAACAAATTAACTCTAAACACCTAAACAAGATTCCTGAGCCTTTTAAAAACTCCCAGCCTGGTTCATTACTCAAAACCGCAACCATGGGTAAGACTGCCGACCTGACTGCTGTCCAGAAGGCCATCACTGACACCTTCAAGCAAGAGGGTCAGACACAAAGAAATTTCTGAACGAATAGGCTGTTCCCAGAGTGCTGCATCAAGGCACCTCAGTGGGAAGTCTGTGGGAAGGAAAAAGTGTGGTAGAAAACGTTGCACATCGAGAAGAGGTGAGCGGACCCTGAGGAAGATTGTGGAGAAAGGCCGATTCCAGACCTTGGGGGACCTGCGGAAGCAGTGGACTGAGTCTGGAGTAGAAACATCCAGAGCCACCGTGCACAGGCGTGTGCAGGAAATGGGCTACAGGTGCCACATTCCCCAGGTCAAGCCACTTTTGAACCAGAAACAGCGGCAGAATCGCCCGACCTGGGCTACAGAGAAGCAGCACTGCAAATTTTGCATGTCACTGGGAAATCAAGGTACCAGAGTCTGGAGGAAGACTGGGGAGAAGGAAATGCCAAAATGCCTGAAGTCCAGTGTCAAGTACCCACAGTCAGTGATGGTCTGGGGTGCCATGTCAGCTGCTGGTGTTGGTCCACTGTGTTTTATCAAGGGCAGGGTCAATGCAGCTAGCTATCAGGAGATTTTGGAGGGCTTCATGCTTCCATCTGCTGAAAAGCTTTATGGAGATGAAGATTTCATTTTTCAGCATGACCTGGCACCTGCTCACAGTGCCAAAACCACTGGTAAATGGTTTACTGACCATGGTATTACTGTGCTCAATTGGCCTGCCAACTCTCCTGACCTCAACCCCATAGAGAATCTGTGGGATATTGTGAAGAGAAAGTTGAGAGACACAAGACCCAACACTCTGGATGAGCTTAAGGCCGCTATCGAAGCATCCTGGGCCTCCATAACACCTCAGCAGTGCCACAGGCTGATTGCCTCCATGCCACGCCGCACTGAAGCAGTCATTTCTGCAAAAGGATTCCCGACCAAGTATTGAGTGCATAACTGAACATATTTATTTGAAGGTTGACTTTTTTTGTATTAAAAACACTTTTCTTTTATTAGTTGGATGAAATATGCTAATTTTTTGAGATTTTTGTTTTTTCTTTACTTTTTTGCCAAAATCATCATTATTAAACCAATAAAAGGCTTTAACTACTTCAGTTGTGTGTAATGAAAATATATGAAATCTAAAATATAATCTAAAATATATGAAAGTCTAATGTCTATCAGTACAATACATTAAATAATGAACTTGATCACAATATGCTAATTTTTTTAGAAGGACCTGTATGTTCACCATTAGGGGGAAGCATCGACTTGGCAAAAAACAACGGAGGGATAAAAAGTCATGCAGTTCTGATGAGTCATGTAAAATAGACTAACTACTTATAGACTAACTAACTACAACTAACCTCCTTCAGACTTTTTACAATAACGAGTGCTGGCGATTTAGTGCTGGCAAGCCCGAGTACATGACATACATGTCTTAATGTCTCCATTAATAGGGCCTGAAAGACACCATAGAAGACTCACAACAGACACCAACACACCTACTAGGACTCCTGCATGTCTCAACAGGGTTTAACTGGCCGAGACACACAGGAACACAGCTGATGAGAAACAATGGTTTGAATTATTTTGGGGAAATAGAAGAATTCAATGGTGTGGTCGAGCAATATTCATTGCTAACCCCCCATTCCACGTGTAAAATGTAATTCACAGCTAGCATGACGGGCTTTGTCCTGGAAACTTCCATGGCCTGGTGGTAGGGAACTGGTCTTGTGACCGGAGGGTCGAAGCGCCCTTGAGCAAGGCACCTAACCCCAACTGCTTCCCGGGCGCCAGGCTAGGGCTGCCCGCCGCTCTGGGCACGTGTGATCCACAGCCCCCTAGTAATCACTAGTGTGTGTGTGTTCTAACTGCACAAATGGGTTAAAACACTGAAATGAAGAGAACGGAAGACGCTGAACATTGTCTTTATTTCACTGAAATCATGTCCCACCCTAGTAAGAATCAACAATAACGTTCGGTGTTTTATGAAAATTAAGACAATTGTAGCAACAACCTCCATTTCCCCCTGGTTAACTGTCCTTAGCCACATGCATTCTAGCAGAGTATAAAAAGACAAAAAAAAAACCCCCCACAAAAAACAAAAACCTAAACAGTAACTACATAAGCAAGCTCATGAAAGACTTACTACCCTTGCATCCTGTGGCAGGAGAGAGAAAGGTGTTGTATGTCATGAAGAAAAATAAACCAGAGGGAGGCGGAGTAAAAGTGAAGCTCCGCCCATCCCGGTCCCTCACCCAAGACAGCCTCTCCCACACAGAAGTTTGGTGCATTTCCCATGACTTGTTAAGAACACAACTGCAGTCTAAAGCCCATGCCAGCCCAACTTCTAAACACTTCCCCCCTAAACAAGCTGTCTCTCACACTCTCACACACACACACACACACACACATACAGTTTCATGTTAACTTGTTGGTAAACAGATGCGTCAACCAGACTCAAATGTCAAATCGCATCATCAAAAGCCTGAAAGACAAAAAAACAAAAAAAGGAAGGGGCAGAAGAAAACAAGGAAAAAGAAAAAAGAAGAAGCATGAGGTTTATGTCCAGGCAAAAGCACAGGGTTAAAGAGGCACGGTGTGCTGCTACAACCATGCAGGCCTGAGTAGAACACCAAGGGGTCCTGAGCTGTGGCTCTGCACCCAAGCGGGGGATCCACTCACCTTCTTGGCGAGCTCACAGGCCTGCTCGGGCGCGTTCTGGATTTCGTAGTAGAAGACGGAGAAGTTAAGGGCGAGACCCAGGCGGATGGGGTGGGCGGGCTGCATGTGTTGCTTGCTGATGTCGAAGGCACCCTTGTAAGCCTCCTGGGACTGAGCAATGGTGGCTTGGAAGAAAATGAAAAGGAAGATAAAAAAAAATCCCAAAGGCTTATTCGCCAACATAAACAGCAGTCACGACCAATTAATTCTCCAAGGTAGGACACGAGTCGGTCGGCCGTGAATGGCACTGCGATTGCAGACACGGGGCACGGCGATGTAACAAACGTTTTACATGTCGACTATTTGTTTTTGACTATTATATTTTGTTGTTTCAGAAAAGTAACTCGACAAGCCAAACGAGCTGGTGTCACTGTGAAGAGAACATTCTCGAGACGGCATGGCCACACGCAGTTACCTCACACCAAATCCATCACTGCCTTTGATGGAGGATGTGGGGCTGGTGTGATGTGGTTTCCTGTCCCATGATTCATCACTTTTGCCTCTACTCATGCATTACTATACTAATGTTCAGGAACACGCACACCCACACATCCATAAATCCATAAATCCATGCGCTTGAAGCTCCTCATATCGCTGTGGCTTGGTTAGAGTAGCTGTTCCAGTTCCCACACTGATGCGGTTAAACCCACAGAGGGTAGGACACTAGGGACGCCCTGCTTAAGCAGCACCTGGGCAAAACAGCACACGCTCGGGGAGCTTGAAGCTGCTTCTCCCTGTCCTAAAGACATGCTCCCACGTTTTGGTCCTGGAGTTAGCTTGAACGGGTCCATTTACAAAGTCCTTTGTACAAAGCGCAAAGTATCTTCACATCGGAATCGTGCTTTGGGTTCACATAGGTGAGAACACGTGTGCCACGTGTATCTGACCGTGTTCATTCTGGCGACTTGAGCTGCAGACAGCGTACTGGACCCACACAGGACAGCTGCATCCACATGTACTGTGGTCTGGTAGAACCGTGCACCGAAAAAAACGGACCAGTAGCTCAGGAACAGCTACAGTCCAATTCGAGTGTGAAGCGCACATCGGTCTTGATCCTGCTCCAAAATCACGGTCACGCCCTTGATCATTAGCTGCCAAACTGAACAAGGGGACATGAACAAGAACAGTTCAGCAGAACTAGCGTCCCTGTTGGGCACTGGGAACCAGCGAGCTAACGCTAATCACAATCAGTGCTTCCTTTTGCCTTTTATCACCACCCCATCAGTTTGACCTGTGCCAACCATGCAGAGAAGAAGATCTTCAGCACAGATGCACCATGAGCCTGTGGGTGGGTCTTCATTGAAGGCTGGGTAAGATCTTCTGCATCAACATGAAGGAGGCACCTGAACTCCTCACCACACTTATGGATCTTGGGATGTTCAGGGATATACTGACCAACAATCAGTATTGGCTGTTAAAAACAGAAGTTTACAACTGAACTTTAAAGGACAGAAAAGGCTTCGGAACTGTGACTGTAATGGTTTTCACACCACTGTATACATCACGCTGGCTGCAAGACTGATCGATGCTGCAGTCAGACCCACGCAGATTCCCGTCTCAAAATCAGGTGACTTAGATGCTGCTGTGAAAGCACCGGAACTGCAGCGCAAAAGCACGAGAAAGCAAAAGTAGTGAATGACACGCTTTACCCTACAACGCTAAATTCACCGATAATCAAACCAGTTTGCCTGCAGCACACGCAGGCCGTCCATGTCAAACTCTGAGCGCCCGCAGTCGTGTTTACAGCAGGATAACCTCACGCGTGTTGGACGCCAGTTGAGTCAACGCTCCTAATCCGAATGCTCTGACCAGCCATGCTGGCAGCAAGACACATCGCTCGTAAAAATCCACCTGCCGCTTTTGATCCTACCAGTGGATTTGGACTTGAAACACATAGCGGGAGCCGTTTACGTTACATTAGCTCTCCAGGCACGGACGTAATTTTGGGGGGGGACAGGGGGGACATGTCCCCCCCACTTTTTCAAAAGCCGGCCTTGGTCCCCCCCAGTTTTTACGGTTAAAACCAAATATTTAAATAGCGACGAATCTATGTCCCCCCCCACTTTTGAAATCAAAATTACGTCCATGTCTCCAGGTAACATGCGATTAAGATCCATCAAGATCCACTTCCCCACAGTGTAAATAGGGTGAGTAAAAGCATTTGACTCAGCAACGGTCTAATCGCTCTCTCGTTTTCTCCCATCATTTACACGCCCGGTCATATGTGGGTGCTGTGCAGACGAGAAAGGAGGTCACAGAAAAGCCGGAGTTTCAGAACCGTGTCAACGCAGACCTCCCTCAAGCAGATCGACCTGTTGGCACAAGCCAAGACCTGTTAGTCAGCCAGCAGAAAACTATGACACATAATGAATCCGTGTATGTGGGCGTGGGTGCACGCCCATGTGCATATGAGGGGGAGCTACGCGGGACCCCACAAACCCAGAGAGGGCTGAGGGTGGCCGGCTGAGGACATGCGTAGCAACAGCACCACCTCCAACACAGGCTCCACCTCCACCACACACGTCAGTCAAATGTGAGCGAATCACGACGAAGCCACGAGTCGGTGTGTGGGAACAGAGCATGCAAATTCATTTATGGAAGAGTGTAAAACATACATTCTCAACGGGGATTTACAACACCATGGCAACATGCATATTAACACAGACTGCATAGTGGCATGTACTAGGCTTGAGCAATAATGCATATTTAGACAAACGATTACCGTCTCCAGAATTATCCCGATAAACGATTTTATCGCATCAAAAATGTATTGATGCAGTACCCCACGTGAGCATTAGAGGGCCTTTCATGCATCAGTTACAATAGTGGTTCCCAAACTTTTTTTGCCGTGCCCCCCTTTAATAGATGAGAATATTTTTGCGCCCCCCACTTCACACACCCCCCCATATTGACACATGTGCACATGTTTTACTTCCAAGCTCCGCGCCCCCCACTTTGGGAACCACTGAGTTACCCAGAGCTTGTTCCGTGCACTGTCTTTGCTTCTTGAATTCGTCATTTCAGGCACCGCTGTCTTGCTAAAGTACTTACGGCTTGGTAGCTCGTACTGTGAATTAAAGGTTTTTAACATTTCTTTGAATGTTGACTTTTCAACTGTGTTGAATGGCAGCATACCCTTCACTAACTAACGCGTTACACTCGTGGTGCACTTAACGCTATCACGTTTGTATTTTGTACATTTTGCAAAAGTACTTGTGATTGTTGACTGACTCGATGAACTTTGTTCTCCTCTGTGGGTAGAACCCAGTTTAACATGCTGATCTGGATGACTGACACACACACACACACACACACACACACACACACACACACACACAGATGCTGCCGGTCAGCAAACCCCCACACAACCTTTAACCCACTGCAACTACAAAAAAACTGTCCACTAGAGTGCGCAGTCGCACTACACTGTAGAGTTCAACTTCATTTGACCGATAAGCTCGTTTTACTCTGACCTGAATAACAAGGCAGCTCACTTTGAAGACATTCACACAGCACTCGAACCAGCTCAAGAGACGAGCTATTAACCAACATCAAATGCCTGGATAAGCAAGTTGTAAAAACCAGTCAGTCTGTCAAGTAACTTTGCTCTCACGTCCTCAATGGCAAGGTCTGAAGACAGGGTTGCCAACTTTTGAAGATCGCTTGGAGTGAGATTTGAACCTGGAGGAGGTGGCGAGTGTAAATTGGTGGCGAACGTAAGTTGTCGACGGGGGGGGGGGGGGGGGGGGGGGGGGGGGGGGGGGGGGGGGGGGGGGGGGGGGGTGAATGTAAAATGGACACAAATTAAGTGTTATATCGTGATCTATCGATAAAATGGACACAAATTAAGTATTATATCACGATCTATCGATAAAATGGACACAAATTAAGTATTATATCGAGATCTATCGATAAAATGGACACAAATTAAGTATTATATCGCGATCTATCGATCGCCGGTGGTTGGCGCGATGTGGATCAGTTAAATAAACTAGATTTTTTTTTCGCCGTGAGAAATCGGAAGTGTGGCGTGAGAGCGTGTGTAGACAGTCAAATGCGTGTGTCTCACGCTCAATGCGTGAGAGTTGGCAACCTTGTGAAGAGCCCTTCACGTTCACGAAGAAAATCAACTTGCAGGAAGGACGATGTAGCCATGGTAAGAGCAATTTTAAAAAGCAAAACCAGGGCACATCGATAAAATAACTGCTGAAGAACGGACTTCACTGGCCAACAGTGGTCTAATGAGACACCGGCCAGGTTTGACTAGCCTAAAGGAATGACGATTTAAAAATAATGTAGTTATAGAATTTCACACTTAATCAAACTGCCTCAACTGCTCCCGTCACATAATAACCAAGATATTAAACGATATGTTGGTCGACTTGGTTGGTTTGTTCTGTTAAGGCGCTAATAAGCTGCGCACTTGTTTGCGAGGTGCTAATGCTAACACGCTAGTAGGCCGCAGTTACCACAGGGGCAGCGAGCTACGACCGCCAACTAGGGTTGCAGCGGTAACCGGTTTCACGGTATACCCCGGTATTAAAATGCACGGTTCTACCGTGTGCGTTTGCTTATTACCGGTAAAAGGCAAGCCAGCGGAGAAACTCATCCGCGCATGCGCAACTCCGCTCCGGTTCAGCTACTCAGCACACAGCAGTGAGAATGGCAGAAAGTGCATCAAACACTTTTTAACAAAAAAAGGCTAAACTAAAATCAGCTGCGAAAATGACAATCACGGTGGCTCCGCCCGGGTGCGAGGACATCGCGCGCTGTCGATACGCGAGGTCGTGGACCTCTCGAGTTTTGTAACTTCACACGCGCTGCGCCTCAGCGCAATGAACATGGTCATGTTTGCCGGGTTCATACACCTACAAGGTGGAATTCAAGCACTTGTACGTTACTTTCGAGGTGCATTTCAATATTTCCCAGCACGTTAAACTTAATTAAGTTAAATATTTATGCATATACACAAAATGATTCGAAATAAATCGCTTTATCACATTATTTAATGGTTGTTTATTTTCAAAACGCCAATCTTAACGTCTTCACGTTCTCTCATGTTTCATCCTGGAATTACAATTAACGTAATATAAGAGAAATGTTCAGTCAGACAGCTATTTGTTGTGAAACGAAGTAGTTACAATTTCAAGCATTTTCAAGTACTTTAGCCTAAATTCCAACACAAAGCAACATTAAAATTCGTCAGGTAAATGTTCCTTTCCCTGTTTTTGAGGGGTGTTTCTTTATACTACCACATATCGTTTCAGACAACACTGCACAGAATGTGATGCGGCAAAGTATTATGGCGTGGTGTGGGAGTAAGAAGCTGCAGAGGAGTCCATTCTCAAACAGAACAGGTTTTATTCCTCTTTTGCAATAAAACTGGCACTCACAGGCACACTCTGTATGACTCAAGGCCTAAATTAGGTACACCTTGCACATGAAACACAGGGGGAGGTCATGAAGACGGCAACGTTACACATACATGGAGGGGAAACTACGATAATCCACATGTACACAAAAGGATGTACCGGGGTGACTTAACTAATAACACACAATAAATAATCATTAAAAACACTATACAAACATAAACATCACATAATTAAACATAACAGGGCCGGAGCCGCAAGGGCTCATGGGTAATGGCGTCACCCTCTGGCACCCCCCATTGGCCCGACGCTACACAATGAACGCTTCCGCCGTTCGTGGAGGTTTGTGCGAGGTGTTCGGAGCGCTATGGTCACTCTTGAAAGTATAAACCTAGCTTATTAAGGTCCTTGCTTTCACTGGATGTGAAAGACGGCATTAATTTACATGCGTTCATTTTCAAATTCTGACGTGCCTGTTTTTCATATGTTAAAACCAGACTCGGTGTGAAAGCCTTAAAATAGAAATCTCTATTGTGAGGATCATGTCAGAAATAAATCCTCTCTTTCTGCAGTATCTGGTTATATTCCAACTTGGCAGTAAAACGGACGTTTATAACAGTTGTTGATCAGACACTGACACTATTTAAATTTAAATAATTGTAGGCCTACTAAAATCCATGATCTAGGTTTCTCTAATTTTGCAGTATTTATATAAACAGGTGTACAGCTTATTTTTTTAAAGGAGACATTTTGTATACAATAGTACCAGGTTTCTACAATAAATAGTTCATTGAACAAAAAAAAACTTGTAATTTCTTTAAGGGGCAGTATATCTTTTAATAATATATGTAACAAACTGTGATACTACGGTCTCTTCTGAGACGGTTATCATACCGTGAAAATTTCATACCGTTGCAACCCTACCGCCAACACTCAATAAAAATATATTTAACACTTCGACCCGTCGTTGACCAACTGGCCAATCTCATCCGCAACAAACGGCATTTTAAACCTCACCGTCCGCGGGTTGTTGGAAGTTCACGTAGGCATAGCCCAGGGAGCGCCGAGTGATCATGTCCCGGCACATGGAGAGGATGGCTCCGGGGGGGCTGAACTTCTCGTACAACATGGCCTCGGTTATGGCCTCAGTCACGTACTGGTGGAGATCCCCGACGTACAGCGAGGCCATCGGATAACTAGGAGCACTGGGATTCATTTTCCGCCGACTCGTCCGGTCACGGGAAAGTTGTGGTTAGCAAACCAAGTTCGGAGTAATTTAGACGGGTCGCAGACCAGCTAAGCTACTCGAAAGCAAATTCAAACGGCGAAAAATTTAAAAAGTGACTTAAAATGCTCCTTTTCAAATCCTTGCGTTGTTTAAAATGTGGATTAAGAAAGCTCCACTAGCTAATAGTGGGTAACGTAACAACCAAGACCTCGAAACTCTGCCGTTCTCTAGTTGGGCCTGTTGCTACCGTGACTAGGTCCACAGCAATGCGTCGGTTTGTTAGCTGCTGTGCTAGGTCTCGTTCATAAACTAAGTTCAGTTGGCGTCATTTATTTATTTATTTATTTAACAGGGACAGTGCACATTAATAAACATTTCAGTTTATACATCAATGTAAATATGCCGGAGTTAGCCAAAAAGCAAATTTTCATCCGTAGTCCCTTGGCAGGTTGCTATAAAAGCCAGTGTAAACAACTCAATGAAATTTACAAAACACCACCACGTGGGTGGTGGTGTTTTGTAAAAATATATATATATGGTTGCCAACTTTTGACGTTTGCTAGGAGTGAGAATTTAACCTGGAGGAGGTGGCGAGTGTAAATTGTTGATTGGGGGGTGGGGGTGGCGAACGTAAAATGGTTCTATTAAACCATACATTTTCCCTGAGACTTGGCGTGATCACTTCCATTTTATTTCGCTCACCCTGCCCGTCACAGAATAACCAGCCGCTTTCGGAAGCCGCCAGTCTCCTTTACTTTCTCCGTCGTTCATGGTCATGTCTCGTGGTGTTTGTCTGCGTGGTGTTTTGTTTGAAGAGCTCCGCCGTGCTTATGAGTTGTGTGTGTGTGTGTGTGTGGCACGGCGAGGACCAGGGCAATCTGCCCTGGGAAATCTCTTCATGTCCATTGTTTGTTTATCTGAAGAGTTCCTCCGTGCGTCTGTGTTGTGTGTGGCACGGCGAGAACCAGGGCGTCTTCCCTGGGAAAACCCTGGGGTTGTTAAGTGTGTACGCATGAACGGGAACGTTGATCAGTGTGTGTCGCTCGTTTGTGTTACATGTTAAGTAGGGGTGGGAATCGTTTACTATCTCACGATTCGATTCCGATTTTGGGGGCCACGATTCGATTCAAAAACGATTTTCGATTAAAAAAACGATTTGATTTATAAAAAATTCTGCTTCAGTCTATAAAATCTGCATGATCTACTACAGTCTGCTTTGCAAGACAGAATGGCAAATACAGAAAATAAAGTCTTTCACTTTTAATTAACAAAAATAATGTGTCTTGGTAAAATAAAATGCTTTTTGTTGTGTTACCAAAATTCAGGGCTGGCTCGGATGCAGTTCCACCGGTGTAACCGTACACAGCCAGGTCCCTGCTTTCTCTGTGGTTGCTTCTCGTTTAATGGTGTCTCGCCACCTCTCTCTGTTATGCTTTCTCTTTACTTATTCGAGTATCTATCTCCTGCGTCGCTTCCTGACTCATCTCAAGTTTTCCCAATCCTGTATTTCTTCCTATCCGTTTTGCCTTTATTTTTGGGAAGGGTTTTATTTTGCTGCGGCGTTTTTTGCCAGTTACTTCTGCTGGCGTCCTTGGTTTCGTTTTCGCGTTGCATTTATCCTCGCTGTTTTTTAGTTACTGTTATTTTGCTTCTTTCTCCCGTCTCTCTGCGGTTGTGTTATTTTTCACGCATTGTATTTTCTATTTACTCCGTGCCCTCACGGTTTTTGTTTCTATTCTTTTGCACGTTGAGTCTTCCGCGTTGTTTTGTTTGTTTGTTTGTTCTGGGTCGCTGTGCGCGTTTCCCTCTCGCTAATACATTTGACAAGTGTCAAACGTCTTGCTCTTGCGAGCCGGCACTTGGGTCCACCCTTCTCTATATTATTTCACGCAGTGTGTATGTTCCCGTGCTCACCACGTTACACAAGCCTTGCACACAAGCTACATTGTGTCAAGTTCGGTCTACCCTGACATTCGGTAAAAACCAAAATGAACCCATATTTTTGCCTTAAATGAAGACGGGACAGGTTGAATATCTCTTTCCTCCATTTGTTTTGAAACTTTTCCGCACATGAGTGTGTCCTAGAATCTGCTGCGTAAAGTCTCGCGTAATTTTGTAATTACGTAACGCAGTGGTTCCCAAAGTGGGGGGTGCGCCCCCTAGGTGGGGCGCGGAGGTATTGCAGGGGGGGCGCAGAAAGGCAAATCAGCTACGTATGTTGAAGCTCTGCTAGCAAAAGATGGACAGGTTTGTGAAAGGTAAACGTGCAGCAGATGACTTTTCTCAAGCTACAACTTCCAAAGGGAAGCAAAGAAAATATGATGAGGCATATCTCGCCCTCGGCTTCACTAGTACAAGTGTGGGTAATGAAGAGAGACCTCAGTGTGTTCTGTGCTTGAAAATATTGGCTTCTGATAGTCTAAAACCGAACAAATTAAAACGGCACTTGGAGACAAATCACCCCGAGCACAAAGACAAACCAGTTGAGTTCTTTAGAAAAAAACTTACAAACTGTCGTGCACAACAGTGTCGCTTTATTAAAGCTGCTTCTGTACCAGCAAACGCTCAACTCGCCTCCTATAAAGTGGCTTACAGAGTGGCTCAGTGCAAAAAGCCACACACTATAGCCGAGGAGTTAATACTACCTGCTGCTATTGATATGGTTTCAGCTATGTTTGATGAAGCAACAGCTAGCCATCTACAATTCCTTTATCAAACAATACTATCGCGAGGCGTATTTTTGATATGTCGAAGGACATAGAGGAGCAGCTTATTGAGAAGGTTCAAGAAAGCCGCCGCTTCGCTCTGCAGATGGACGAAGCGACAGACAGTAATAAAGACTGCTTACTCAGAACATACATCAGATTCGCTGATGACGATGATTTGAGGGAAGATCTGCTTTTCTGCAAACAAATTTCTACCAGAGCCACTGCAGAAGAACTGTTTAAAGTTATTGACACGTACGTAAAAGATGCTGATCTGAAATGGGAGAACTGTGTGGGGATCTGCACAGATGGGGCTCAGGCAATGGCTGGGAAACGAAGCGGACTGCAAGCGCTCATCAAGCGCGTTTCCCCCAGTGTGCAGTGGACACTGATACACAGAGAAGCGCTGGCATCTAAACAGATGAGTCCTGAGCTGAACGATGTTTTGGCGGATGTTATAGCCACAGTAAACTACATTAAAACGCGACCATGAAGGAAATATAGATTCATTTGCGAACCTCAAATCTTTCATTGAGGTCAACAAGCTTCATAACACAATGATCCCATGCATGACAGCTCACATCTCTGCCCTACAAAAGAATTTCCAGACTTATTTCCCAGGGCAGGATTCTAAACAATATGACTGGATCAGGGACCCCTTCAGTGCCACCCCACCTGCTGACTTCAGCACTGCAGAAGAGGAACAGTTTATTGATGTCACCTCTGATTCAACAATGAGGTTACAGTTTAACTCTAAGGCACTACCTGCATTTTGGATTGGCGTGGAGAAGCTTTATCCACTGCTAGGAGGCAGAGCTGTGGCCACACTCCTTCCTTTTGCCACATCCTACCTATGTGAGAGAGGTTTTTCTGCAGTGGCCTCAATCAAGACAAAATACAGATCAAAGCTGGACATTGAAAATGAACTAAGAGTGGCAGTCTCACAGCTGCAACCCCGTTTTCAGAAGATCTGCAGCACAAAGCATGCTCATACCAGTCATTGAAGAGATGTGAGGATTAAATGTGTCATTTTTGCAGAGCAAATGTTCAGGTTTTAGGTTTTTTCTCCAGGAGAAGCTGTTTTATAATTATTTTTTTGTGCAAGGAAGCAATTAGTTGCAAATATGTTTAACAATGACTTAAGTACAATCACTTTATTTTAGTTTTTTTCTATAAGTAGTTGCAGTTTTATATGAATGTATAAATAAATGGCAGTGGAGCTTGGAAGTAAAACATGTGTCACGTGTCAATATGGGGGGGGGGGGGGTGTGTAGGGGGGGCGCAAAAATATTCTCATCTACTAAAGGGGGGCACGGCAGAAAAAGTTTGGGAACCACTGACGTAACGTGAGACTTCACCACGACATTTTGGGACATTTAAAATCGATTCTGAATCATAGTAAATGATAATCGATTTTTGATATATAAATCGATTTTTGGGCACACCTCTAATGTTAAGTGTTTTGTGTGTGTAGTTGGTGCTGCTCGTCGCTGTCGCCTCGCTCCCCTTTCGTCTTGTGTTTTATGTGGGGGAGCGACTGTGAACCTGAGTGGCGCGTCACTATTGTACCGAGCACGCATGTGTGGGTGTCATTTCGTTCGTTGCTTGTACACGGTTTTTCTTTTGTTTGTCTAGTCTTTCGTTGTCTAGCGTGTTCGTTGTGTCCTAGCATGCTTGTGAATTGTTGCTCATAATTCCACGCATGCTCCTCCCCTTAAATGTGTGTGTGGGGGGGGGGGCAGCTGTGGTCCCGTGTCACGGGGAGTGGCACGGAGGGCGTCGCTCCTGACAGAGGCCCTGACCAGGTATTGTAGGGGGGATCAGGGTAGTGCACGTGTGTGTTTTGTGTTGGTGTGTGTGTGTGCGTTTGTGTTTTCTGTGCAGGTGCTTCTCCCTGGTGGTGGATCGTGGTGTTCCTGGACCTTGTGGGGGTCTCCACCTGGCAGGAGCCCCCTTATGTTGTGGGGTGACCGGAGCCCGGTCTTAAAGAGCCCTTCCCTAGAGGGTTGGGGCCCCCGGATGTTTGGGGACCATGGGGCTCCGGTCTGAAGAGCTCCTGCTGAAAATGGAGATCCTCCCTCCTGCTCGGGGTGACCAGTAGGCCCTTGGGGCTGTTCCCCAGCCTGCGATAGGGGTGCTCTGGGCCTCAGTCTCTGGCGCTCCTGGGTTGGGTGGAGGAGTCCACCTCGTAAAGGGAGGCCCCGGCTGGGGCTGACTCCCCAGGAGGCTGGGGTGGCCCCTAGCAAAAGACAGGGGTCAGCTCCGGGAGGTAAAAATTCTTGCATTCACCTTCTCTGCTGCAGTTGCGAATCTCTTGCTGCAGTTGCGAATTTTGACCCTGTTTTGACGTCTAATAATTGGACCAATAGGAAAGCTTTAGCTGGACCAATCAGATTGCGAGGTTGTTTAACCAATCATAACACTGATTTGGTTCTGTCACTCAACTTCGGCGCGCTGTTGGAACACGCCTCCCAATCTCTGTCATGGCGCTTCCAGGCACAAGCACGGACACAATGGAGAGTCAGGTAAGGAGCAATGCTAGATCATGTTTCTGTAGTAAAAAGTTCGTTTTAAAGAAGATAACAGGCAGGCTCTGTGCAGTGGTTTTATTTATACTACTGACTGTTGTGCTAGCTTTGGATAACTGTAGCCAATTAATTAACCGTTGTTAGCTAGCTAGATAAACAGCCTGCAGCAGCAGGGAACATAGCAAGAAAAGTGCATCCCGTGCATCCCGTTTTGCTCCATAGTTTCCCCCCGTTTTTATATCAATGCAGCACAATTATCTTGTGTAATGGCAGACAGACTGTATCTTTTGATTCCTTTTGGTTCTACAGTCTAGCTAGCTAACTAGCTATTTAACTAGGCATTTGCTGAGCTTCGGTCAGCTTATGAAGTAGAAAAAACACCATAGGACACTAGTTTGCCATTATATCAGAACACACAATAATTGTACAGCACCTCTTGCTTTACTAGTAGTTTTTAATTGTCAGTCTTCAACATTGCCCTAATTAGCTGTCATTTATTTTTATTTTTTTGTAATACTATCTAGTGAGTTTTTTGCTTAAAACTGTGTTCATATGATTCCATTCCATAAGTGCAGGCAGTGATCTTTTTCACATTTGTTTTAAAAATCATCACAAGTGCAGTAATGCAGTACTCAGTAAGTTACCACTAGGAATGGTTGTACTAAAGTGCTCATATTTGCCAGGTAATTTAGCCATGGATGTTTAAGCTAAAGGATGTTTTAATAGACAAATATCATGATCTCGTTCCCAGGTGATGATTGGAAGAGAAGTCTTGCTAAGACTACAGGCGAGGTTGGAGCAGGCCCTTCAGAGGCAACCTCTGGATCTAGACTATGTAGAATTTGTGTGTGTCAGTGAGATGACACTCATAAGATCACTTGCTCCTCATGTCACATTCCCCCAAGAGGTACGTAAAATGTAATAAAGTTGCACTAGGTTGAAGATCTTTGGACTGACCACCTGCCCATAGGAATTAGAAATGGTTTTCTTTTTGGAATCAACCTCATTAAAATGGTGTGTAACTCAGAACTCCTGCTGAGAGTCTGTGAATCCCTATACCTACAGAACTGCACTGTGGAAGCAGTGTTCAGACTGCAGGGAAATTGAAATTGTAAAACACATCTGTACAAATCCAATTCTAATCTGGATTCAATTCAGATATGCCCAGAATCGGATTTTGGCTAGCAGTCTGAACATGGTGTAAGCACAACCTAAAAGTGCTTATACATAGCTGATTGATCTGTACATCTCTGATAAGAAATACATGCCTTTGTACTTTGTACTTTTATAGTTAATTTTAATGTTGTATTGATGTTTCATGAGGGTTCTACAATAAGTGTGTTCATTACAGATATTGTGAATATTTCCAAAAGGTACTTGAAGGGCTTCAGAATCTGATTACACTCATCAGCACTGAGCTGGATCAAAGAAGAACCACCATTTTGGTTGATGCAGTTGGTGGTGCAAGATGACGTCCAAAGCTCTGTGTTTCCAAAGACCACCTTGAGCACCTTTTAGAAATGGGTTTGGCTGTCCCAAATATATGTAAATTAATTGGGGTGTCGCAGAAGACGATTCGTCGTCGGATGACTGAATGGAACCTTTCTGTGAGAGACTCCTACAGCCAAGTATCTGATGAGGAGCTGGACATCTTGGTACTAGCTGTCAAAAAAGATTCACCAAATTTAGGTAAATTTAAACTCCTGTCACTTTGTTTTATTAATTATTCAGCTTTATCAGGGTTTTCCAAAGGGCTGCGGTTCAAAATGGCAGTGTTTCAATGTTACACTTTCTCTTACAATATTGTTTGGTGATTGTCACTTTCTCTTAGGTCACAGGATGGTCAAAGGCCACTTGAAGGCCTTGGGTTACAAAGTCCAGTGGACGAGAGTCTGGGACTCGATGCATCGCGTAGATTCAGTTGGGATACTTGAAAGACTGGCAAGTGTTGGATGCGTTGTAAGAAGAACCTACAGCGTCCCCGGTCCTCTTTGTCTTGTGCATGTGGACACCAATCACAAGTTAATTAGGTAAGGAAATGGCATTGTTATTACATTTGATGACTCAAAAAGTGAATTCCAGTTTTTTTTCCCTTTTCAAAATTCAGCTGTATTTCAGTTAATTATGTGTAAGTCATTATAAAGAAACTTAAAAACATCAACTTCTTTGTGTTGGTGATTGAAGCAAGTCTGCAACACACACAGTAAACTGCACTGAATGATGTTAAGATGGTAGTCATGCTGCCATGTTTGTATGACATACGTTACTCAATACTGTACTCAGTGTTATGACTCCAGAAACCAGACCATTTCCACAGAAATTACCCATACACATTCTTTTTTTTATTAAATTGTACAACCAGTCACTGTGGTTCACATAATAATTGGTCATACATAGTTCATGCTGTACTTCCATATATAAAAGTGTGTTGATGTTTAACGTGAGCAGTGTCATTAACACTGCCACTTTTATTGTGCAGATATGGCATTGTTTTGTTTGGAGGGATTGACAGGTTTTCAAGAAAGGTAGCGTACCACATACTTGTTTTAAATATGTACAGAGAATTGTTCAGTGTACTTCACTAGCACTGTGTACTGTATTTTGATAATCCTTAGTTCACCTTGGTCTTCAGTCTACAACTGTGTGTTTAGATTGTCTACTTGCAGGCAGCAAACAACAATAAGGCAACCACAGCCTTCAACTTTTTTCTTGGTTCTGTGAGGGAGCATGGTTTGCCATCAAGGTAGTAGCTGTTTTTGTTTTTTTTTATTTTTGTATATACACTTGATTAATTAATTTGCATGTGTGTAAGAAAAATGTGAATCCTTAATTCATAATTATAGTACTTAATTATGTGTGTTGTGTCTGAGAAAGGGTGAGAGGAGACCAAGGTTCTGAGAATGTAGATATCACACGCTACATGTTTGAGACTCGTGGCTGTGGCAGTTTCATTACTGGAAAAAGCGTTCAGAATCAGAGGTAACTTGCAGTTTGCTTAATCATCTGTCAGTCACTTTCAGATATTTCTTCACAATAATTCTGTTCATGAGAATACAGTGCCTTTGTTGATGCTGGTGTTACAATTACCCCTGCACTCTCTCCTGGCAGAATAGAACGGCTTTGGCGGGACGTGTGGAACAGTGTGACCAGTATCTACTATGATTTACTCCATTTTCTCGAAGAGAAAGGTGTCCTGGACTTGGCCAACAGTGTACATCTCTTCTGTGTCCAGTATGTTTTCATACCACGAATCCAGGATGACCTTGATGCATTTAAAGCGGGATGGAATGACCACTCACTACGCACTGAACACAATCTTACCCCAAACCAACTGTGGGAAATCGGTCTAATTCCTGATGACCATCCTGACGCTGTTGAGGTTTGTGGATTTTCTCCATTGTTGGTGACTTTATCATAGTAAAATTATTTAAGTAAACACTTTTTTAAACGTGTCTATAGTTAAATCCAAATGTTTTCATTTCAGGATTTCAACTACTTGCCTTTCGAAGACACAGATGTGGATCAAATAGGAATTCAGGTTCCTGAACTGGTGTGTCCTTTGCCCAATGAACACTTAGAAATGCTCAGAGAGATATTTGATCCTGTTGCTCATTCAGCATGCTTTGGGGAGGATATTTACAGGGCAGTGGTACAGTATGTTGAAGGTGTGATTGAATCAAGTTGTTAGTCCCTTGCATTAACAGACTTGCAGCCCATTTTATGATGTGTTTAAGTTTTTTTTACATTTCTTTACACACTTAATCGCACTTGATAGATCTTTGATCTTTAACTGAAGCAGCTGTTTTGAAGAGAAAATGAATAGAAAATAAAATGTGCATTTGAAACAACGCATAATGTCTATTTATTCAATAAAAGTATACAAAATATATATTATTTTACTGCAACAATGTTCCTTTGAACAGCTATGTTATTATCGTAACAGCCAAAAGATTGTAGGGCAGGAGAATACACTGCTCACCTATGTGTAACTAGCTCTGTGAACAAACATAACTGGCAAAATGAACACAAGGCTGTAGATAATCTTCAAAAAACAGTTTAAACCAAGCCAAAGCCTGTGTCACAGGTTGCTACACATGAATTTAGATCTCGACTGAAATCTTTAAAGTTAGTGTAGTGGCCTGGTAGGCGGAGGGACTTGAAACATGTAGATGCCTTCGGGAGACTGCCCTGAACTATCTCCAATTGCATGTCAGAAGATGGGACCTCCCATCCGGTCCAAAACTGGACAAGGCCCTTCAGAGATGATTGAGAAGCTGCAAAAAAAAAAAGAAAAACAGTGCAGTGTTCCTTTAATAATGTATAATGCTGCCATCAAGTCGTGCTGGAAATATTGTATTTGCAAGATGTGCGCACATGAACGCCTCCACAAACTTTACCAGTGGGCACTCAGATTTTAAGATAAGCCCTGAGTTTCCCAATTGGGGGCGTGTCAGTAACGAGGTAAACACTTTGAGCTTAGTAGCAATAGTTCTAAGCTGTACATGTTATTCTTGAGTTTATTTTTGAGGGAAACATGCACTAATCTTATTAAGGAATAGTAATGAAGCTAATTAGAAGGACCTAAAAAGTGTTGCATCATGCACATATATTGATTTTACGCACAGATATTTTTAAACAGTTTTTTAAACAACTTGCTTCACATATATATTGGTGGCTTTTTTGTTTTATCACCTGTTGCGATAAACTCGCGAAGATATCCAGCTATGCGGCACCTGGTTTCAACTGGGTAATCTTCATCCTCCTCATCCGTCATTTCCAGGGGCCACAATATCTGGTCAAGGACCATCTATTAGAGACACAACACAAATATTTAATGTGGGGTGGGAATAGAGGATTTCACATCATAAATATGAAACACTCGACACAAACCCTATGATTTAATCTTTCAATAAAAATAAAAAAAAAGTATTGGCATTGAACAAGTGGCCCCTCTGGTTAGATGCATGCATCCCTTACATGCATACAGCAAGCCTCTGAAATCCACCTTATGAACCATTTCACCTGTGCGCTTAAATAGTCAATATGCCATGTTTCCAGTTAGATTTGAGGCATAAAATGATTCTGGGCCAGGCTAAAAACAGGTTCCTCATACATATAGGAACTAGTCATGTATGATGCAATTGAGTTTTGCCTGGCCCAAGACATTACAGGCATACAGCAGGCCTCTGAACTTGAACCTGTGAACCATTTCACCTGTGTGCTTTACTACTCAATATGTCATGTTTCCAGTTAGATTTGAGGGCTAAAATGATTCTGGGCTAGGCCAAAAACAGGTTTCTCTTATGATGCATGTGTTATTTGTCTGGCCCAACGCCTTATAGGCATACAGCACACCTCTGAAATTGCCCCTCTGAACCATTTCAGTGCGCTCTCTGTGCGCTTAACTACTCAATATGCCGTGTTTCCAGTTAGATTTGAGGTATAAAATGATGTTGGATCAGGCTAAAATCAGGTTCCTCTCTTAGGGAGTGACCTGTTCTTCATGATGCATTTGTTATTTCTCTGGCCCACCATCAATAAGGCTTTCAATAATCCTCTGAAACTGCACCTTTAAATGCGTTCACCTATCTGCCCACTGCTCAATATGCCATGTTGTGTGCTGGTATTTCTTCCGATTATTTGTGTTCTAGAACAGCATTTCTGTGTTTTTAGTTTTCAAAGAATTCCATTCTCATTTTTGATTTAGTTCATTTTAAATAGACCACGTTTGGATTGTACTGTAACATTCATCGAGATCTTATATTCGCTAATGTTTTTTAAATCTAGAGAATTTTGCACTACGTTACGTTATACTGTGACACGGGAAAACAGGAAGTGTATAACATGTTGAAGTGATGCCTTACAGCATTCAGAGAGACGTTGTTAACCTGTTTGATTATTGTAATTTCACCGCTATACCCATTAAAGCGACGTGAACAAATGGAATATTGTTCCTATTTAAAATCTTGTAATAAACCTTGTAATAATAACGACCCTACTTAGTTTTGTGGTAAATTGTGAGGTTTTTTGGTTTTGTGTGGAGATAGCCTCGGCAGGGGCGAGGCTAGGGTATTTTTAGTGGTGCTAGAGCACCACCGTGAAGTTGCTCAGCACCCCCTGGCTCAACACATTTTTTAAATATTATATTATGCAAAAACCTTGCTCTGCACCTGCGCAATACTTTGGTATTGTGCCTCTGTGAGCACTGGGGGCTGGGCACCCCTAAAGACCAGATCCTAAAATCGCCCCTGAGCCTCGGTGATGTGAGCGTATTATGTCGCGCGACTGATACTTCGTCACGAGACGTTCGCGCGGTGCACAGCGGACACAATACCGCGCGCACGCTGGAGCACTGCAGCGCTGCAGGCTCGAGGCTGAAAACACCCAGACACAAGCAGGCAAACCGTGACATATAAGACCTGGACATGGGCTGAGTAGTCTAAAACCTACGGAGCCCTGGAGGGGTTACTAGGGAGAAAGCTACGGAGGCCCGGAGAAAGCAAAATCTGTACACACGTTTTATAAATCCGTGCGTACGGTTTAGTAATCCGTGCGTACGGTTTAGTAAACCGTGCGTACGGTTTATAAATCCGTGCGTACGGTTTATAAATCCGTGCGTACGGTTTAGTAATCCGTGCGTACGGTTTAGTAATCCGTGCGTACGGTTTGGTAATCCGTGCGTACGGTTTGGTAATCCGTGCGTACGGTTTAGTAATCCGTGCGTACGGTTTAGTAATCCGTACGTACGGTTTATAAATCCGTGCGTACGGATTTTGCTCTTCAAATTTTTTTTTCGCCAGTGACCCTTACGGGGCTCCGTATGCTAGCTTTGGATAACTGTAGCCAATTAATTAACCGTCGTTAGCTAGCTAGATAAACAGCCTGCAGCAGCAGGGAACATAGCAAGAAAAGTGCATCCCGTTGGTTTTGCTCCATAGTTTCCCCCCGTTTTTATATCAATGCAGCACAATTATCTTGTGTAATGGCAGACAGACTGTATCTTTTGATTGCTTTTGGTTCTACAGTCTAGCTAGCTAACTAGCTATTTAACTAGGCATTTGCTGAGCTTCGGTCAGCTTATGAAGTAGAAAAAACACCATAGGACACTACATTGAATTTAGCCATGGATGTTTAAGCTAAAGGATGTTTTTACTAGTAGTTAGCATGATCAACACATCTTTCATTTAACTGACTTCAGGAAATTCAGAAAATGTATGAAAATACTCATTTACAGGATGATCCCCTGCAATTATTTGAAGTGTGCTTTTACATAAGTGTTGTAATATTGGCATTGCTAGTTAGTTTAATATTGTGTTTTTGGTACACATGAACAGAACTCCATGATTGAAAGAGCAGTCCGGAGTTTTGTCAGCCTGGTGTCAAATGCCCACTCAGGAGTGCAGGGTCCAAGTCATGGGTTAAAGTTCTCCGTCACTACGACGGATTTCCGTCATTTGATTTTTTTGGGGAAAAAATCCGTCAAATCATAATAAACCACACGCGCGTGCGTGCTATCTTTTGTGGCCGAAATATGATTCTCACTGGCGCTCATCAGCGCTGGATGGATGACGGCGGTGTCATTTGATTGACTTGCGGGTCATTCCGCCTTCAGATTTACGGACATTATGTAGAAAAGTGACCTCCCTCCTGCGTGACCGTAGCGCGCGACTCTGTACACCTCGTGCAAACTTGCGCGAACGGCGGAGCAGTCTTGTCCGAAACGATATGTGGTAGTATAAAGAAACACCGCTCAAAAACAGGAGAATTTTAATGTTGCTATGTGTTCCAGGTTTGAAAAGTGCTGGAATTTAGGCTAAAGTACTTTAAAATGTTGAAATTGTAACTACTTCGTTTCACAACAAATATCTGTCTGACTGAACAGTTTTCTTGCATTACGTTAACAAATACGAGCCTCTTGTAATTCCAGGAAACATGAGAGAACGTGAAGACATTAAGATTGGGTGTTTTGAAAATAAACAACCATTAAAAAATGTGATAAAAAGCGAATTATTTCGAATCATTTCGAGTATATGTATAAATATTTAACTTAATTAAATGTAACATTGAAAACGTGTTGAAATGGACCTTGAAAGTGACGTGCAAGTGCTTTAATTCCACCTTATTAAGGTGTATGAACCCTGCAAACATGACTTTGTTCATTGTGCTGAGGCGCGGCGCGTGCGAAGTTACAAAATTCGAGAGGTGCACGACCTTGCGAATCACCAGCACGCGAGGCTCTCGCGCACGGGTGGAGCCACCGCGATTACGTCATTTTCGGCGCACGCGCCGCCCGCGCCCCCCGCATGCGCCGCGTCAAATATAATGGCTTAAACCAGGCTTAACATGGATGGTTTTGTTCTGTTTGTATTTAAAAGCTCTATCCAGTGTAATTTTTTTGTAACATACCTACTTAAAGCAGGTAATCTTACGGCTTATGTTTTTGTGAATAGTGAATTTGATAAAAACAAGAGAGCTTCATACCTTTTAAAACTCACCAGGATTCACTAAATTTGACTTGATCTTTAAATAGTTTTCTGAAGAGGACCCCCAGATTTATGTACATTTATTGCTCAGGTGTTGCATTTTGTCGCTTCATAGATTCTCTCTTCTCTCCTTACACAGGCTGTTTAGATAAATATACTTTATAAATGTGTTTATTGTGTAGAATTAGGCAAAAGAGGTCGTGTCCCAACTACACCAAATTTTCAGTAATTGCTAGCATTGTCTTTTGCCAGGAAAAATTTTCAGTCAAATGAAAATTTCTTGCTTTAACCCATGGTCCAAGTACTACTTCACGTCCTGCGTCCACATCCAGTGTTCAGCGTGATATGGAACGGTAATTAAACAAATAAATGCGATGTAAAACATGATTTAACAATGTTGATAACATGGTCCTGGCCCAACATTTTTATTATGTGCTGCAGGCACATAATCTATCAATTTATTTTATTTTTGGTTGGTGTGATTGCAGTAGGCAATGTATACAGCTTTTTGATCAGTTTTTTCTAACAATTGTGATTAAATGATATTGTTTCCCATAGAAAGTAATAGAGAGCAAATGTTTGTGCTCTTGACTTATATTATTATAAGTGTCTATTAGTAACACACCTACAGTTGAATTTTCCTCAGCAAATGCACTTTTCTTATTAGACACAACTTTTTGTATTGTATTTTACAAGAGTAAACATAAGAGCTGCATTCCAGACTAAATAAAAATGTCAAAAACATTTCAGTTTCATTTACATTTCAGTGCTTAATGCAGTACAGGCTGTATTAATTACCAGGGGGTATATATAACAGTGCATGGAACATTTTGTAAGTTGCACAACCCTGTTTAAAATAAATGAACAAAAGGAAGCTTTTCTTTTTTTATGTTCATACCAACGTGTGAACCAAACTGTGCATTTTGTGTAGTGCTACTATGTAGTGCTGTGCAGAATAGATTGCAGTATAGAGTTCATTCTGGTACAATATGTATTTGCAGGTATTTTGAATATGGCCATGTAACTAATACCTGACTACTTTTGTGTTAAGTAGTCTTATTTTTCATAAAACATAACATGCAGTTTTTGTTTGACAATTGCAGATTACCAGAACACTGCACAACGAATACCCTAAAATGATTAACCTTACAGGAGGCTGGCTCCTTTATAAGGCCACAGGTATGAAATTGCAGGTATTTTAATAAGTTACAATTTATTGAATTCACTTGAAATTGCTGCAGAAAGTTCTATAACAATGTATTTTATAAGTTTAAAAGAGAGAGACTCTAAATAGAAAGCTTTAGCTATATCTTGCCATCTTATCTCTCCACAATGGCATGCAGTAGTTTTAATAACACTGCAGTAGAACTAAAACAATGCACTGCAATAGTTTGTGCATTAGACAGGTGTTTAAGCTGCCTAATGAAACTTTTTTATCTGTTCTGTAGATTGATGGAAATATTGGTTTTACACAAGCAGAACAAGCAGAATCTTTCTTGAATATTAACATTCAGATAACGTTTCCCTAACTAGTATGTACACAAAATAAGTAATAATACCAAAATAATGGATTAACCAAGTATCCTTTTCTTATATTGAAGGTGGTAATGGACAAAGGACTCTGTCAGTACTGACACAGGGGTCTCAAGGCTACACAGCAAAAATGCTGAAAACAAGTTCCAACAACGGAAAACATGTGCTTTACATAATGCCTCTTCAGGAGCGCCTTGACACAGCTCCTCTGCCACACGATGCTTGGGAGTTTTCTAAAATGCCAAAGTCTGAATGCAAAAGATGTGGGACCACTATGCCATTGCAGTTGCTAGTTACACATGTTCAAAATTGTGGTGTAAGTATATTAAAGAGAACAATATTTAAAAATCTTATAGCCAAGGAAAAGCACTGAGAATACATGTGAAATTTTATATTGTTCTATTACTTAAATTGAATCAGGGGTCTGAGTCTGAAAATGAAGAAATCCAAGAGTGTCAAGAACCGGAAGATCGCTCAACAGAGTGTCCAGATGTTTACCTGACTGAATGTAAACCCATTGTTGGTAGATAATGTTACTTACAATACTTTGACCACAGTACTTTTATAACTTTTATATACAAATACATAATAAGTTAAGTCTTTTGCAGCTGGCAGTTCATTTTATTGTTGCGTATGAACAATTGTTTTTCTTAGGATACCTGTCCTGTTTGTGGAGTTCAGTTTCCACCAGATATGTTTGCTCATGCCAGTTCATGTGGGGAAAGGTATTTGTTTTACATATGCTTTAAAACATAAATACTCTTTACATTAGTAATGTCAAACATGTCTTCTATGTTGTCAAAATGCTAATGTATTCCCTTCAAGCTTTGACAATGAGAGGCCATCTTCTCCAGCTGACCATGACGTGGACGAAGCAACAGCAGTACCCCATCAGAATCAAGAGACGAGCAGTAACTCCACAGTTACAAGTATTGTTACAGACAATAATGGTAGGAGCTCATAAATGTAATTTATTATAAGTTGTGTGAAATTGCAAGAACTGGCAAGTATTGGCATTCTTGCTACATCTTTTCTTTTTTAGAACTTTTACTCCTTCACAAAGTAGATATGCTTAGTTATGTTGAGTATAACTAAAATCTTGCTAGTTGTAATGCCACAGTAGAATATTAGCTATAAACTTTAAATGTTACTTAAATTATATATACTATGTAATGTTTTCTTTGTCTTTCTTTCACTGCCTTTACCACTACACCAGCCTGGAAAAAGGGAGAAGACCCACAGGGTGCAGCCCTACTCTTTCGAAGACAAATTCTCCAACAGTATGAAAGATCCAGTCCACTTACTGCTATCCGTGATCTTGGTGACAGTGTGCTGGATAGAGAAAGGTCAATTTTGACATTTTACAAGGCTCCAAAAGTGAACTGGGCAAGCCCTCTCCACTGCACATTGAGAGGTAAACTCTGTTTCTGTTGTGTGTAATTGCTGTTATGACAAATAACATTGTTTCAATAATGTTGTTTCAAATGTACGTTAGTCCCAGGTGTAAACAGGTCCTAAACAGCTCATGTTTTAAGCTAAAATATGTCTGGCCCTGTGGACTGGTTTAAGTTCTAGTGAGGACAGCTGTAAGAACCTTTTAGGGTTCTCTGTAGCACCCCACACACCCATGTAAGGAATGTGTGTATAAAAGCATTAATATATACTTACAATTTGATTTGCAGGGGACGCTGCCGTTGGAGATGGTGTGAACCGACATTTTATAAGCTTGACCATGAATACCCTACAGCATGGCTTTCGATTGAATTATGGTATGTGATGCTTGTTTCCATTTTTATTCTGGTGGCCATACTGTAATATGTGAGGATTATGTGTAAACATTATGATATGATGTGGTCCATACAGGAAACACGGATGTCATGCTTCTCTTTGAGGGGCAGCCAGATCACCTTGTGCCTTGCACATCACAAATTCTTCTAGATAGTGATATTTTCCTTATTGCTGGCCGAATGGTGGGACACTCATTCCTGCATGGTGGTCCTGCTCTGGCTGGAATAAGTGAAGCAGTTGTTGATGTGCTGTTTGGGGCCTCTCCAGATATTACCACTATCACAGTTGAGGACTGTCCTGACCTTGAGCGTCGTCAAACTATTCAGCTGGTATGTTGAAGGACATTAATCTTTTGTTTATTATATCACATGGAATGATTGTTAGTAATGACTAAAAATAATTGAGTTGTGTATTCTTTCTAAAGTTAGATGGTAACAAAGACCTAAGTGAAGAAGAAAAAGATGCAGTCTGGATTCTAGCAGATATGTGGGATCTCCCGGGGGTGACCTCTGACAACCGCAAATGGCTCTTCAACCGTCTTCTTCACCATGCTGTAACGAACATTTATAGTTGTATCTGTGTTTGAATATTCATATGACAGTTCAGCAATATTTGGCAAACACCTCGCTAAGCTGAATTCTGTCCCCTCCTCCCCTCTCAGGTCCTGGGAAGAACAGAAAGACAGATTAAGCAGTTCAGACGGGGCCTGAAGGAGACCTGCGTTTGGTAGTTACTTACAGAAAGGAAGGATGTAATTCCTCTTATGTTCCCCCGTGAGAGAGACGTTGAAATCAAGCCTCATGTGAGAAATATTGACAAATAACAGTACCTTAAATTGTACCTATGTACCTATTGTACAACACTTCTATTTGATCAAATTCTATGATCATAAATTCAAAGTTTTTTTATTTTTCAACAAAGCAGTAGGACAGGTGCTCAGGTGCTAAGAGTGTTCATCAATGATGTGTGGGTGGTGCTCCGTGGACATAAGAGTCAGCTATGAAAACAGTGGTAACAGGCAACACACCCAGAGTAAAAAGGTAGAGTAAAAGGTCCTTTATTGAAAAATGGACCTGCCGTATCAATGCCTACCGGTTTCGGTGACCAATTCACCTTCAACAGGGCAGTAAAGTCATGGCAAGTAACACAATTCACACAGCTTTTAAAGCACAAACAAGATGATGTCATCTGTGATGTCCAATCTGAGGGCACCTTCCTCCCGGGACCGTACCATCTTACTAAAAGGGGGAGAGTGGAACCGGCCTAAATCTAAAAGACACAAGAAATGCTGCAAAACAAATAGTGATTGACAAATTATAAAAAACATTTAAAGTCTACCTCATCATTGAGGCCAGGATATTTGTCAGCTTGAAGCCTAATGATCCATCTAGTTTCTTGTTGTGCCAGTTTTTTAAGACGGTCACCCCCTCTAACCAGAGGGGCCACTTGTTCAATGCCAATACTTTTTTTTTATTTTTATTGAAAGATTAAATCATAGGGTTTGTGTCGAGTGTTTCATATTTATGATGTGAAATCCTCTATTCCCACCCCACATTAAATATTTGTGTTGTGTCTCTAATAGATGGTCCTTGACCAGATATTGTGGCCCCTGGAAATGACGGATGAGGAGGATGAAGATTACCCAGTTGAAACCAGGTGCCGCATAGCTGGATATCTTCGCGAGTTTATCGCAACAGGTGATAAAACAAAAAAGCCACCAATATATATGTGAAGCAAGTTGTTTAAAAAACTGTTTAAAAATATCTGTGCGTAAAATCAATATATGTGCATGATGCAACACTTTTTAGGTCCTTCTAATTAGCTTCATTACTATTCCTTAATAAGATTAGTGCATGTTTCCCTCAAAAATAAACTCAAGAATAACATGTACAGCTTAGAACTATTGCTACTAAGCTCAAAGTGTTTACCTCGTTACTGACACGCCCCCAATTGGGAAACTCAGGGCTTATCTTAAAATCTGAGTGCCCACTGGTAAAGTTTGTGGAGGCGTTCATGTGCGCACATCTTGCAAATACAATATTTCCAGCACGACTTGATGGCAGCATTATACATTATTAAAGGAACACTGCACTGTTTTTCTTTTTTTTTTGCAGCTTCTCAATCATCTCTGAAGGGCCTTGTCCAGTTTTGGACCGGATGGGAGGTCCCATCTTCTGACATGCAATTGGAGATAGTTCAGGGCAGTCTCCCGAAGGCATCTACATGTTTCAAGTCCCTCCGCCTACCAGGCCACTACACTAACTTTAAAGATTTCAGTCGAGATCTAAATTCATGTGTAGCAACCTGTGACACAGGCTTTGGCTTGGTTTAAACTGTTTTTTGAAGATTATCTACAGCCTTGTGTTCATTTTGCCAGTTATGTTTGTTCACAGAGCTAGTTACACATAGGTGAGCAGTGTATTCTCCTGCCCTACAATCTTTTGGCTGTTACGATAATAACATAGCTGTTCAAAGGAACATTGTTGCAGTAAAATAATATATATTTTGTATACTTTTATTGAATAAATAGACATTATGCGTTGTTTCAAATGCACATTTTATTTTCTATTCATTTTCTCTTCAAAACAGCTGCTTCAGTTAAAGATCAAAGATCTATCAAGTGCGATTAAGTGTGTAAAGAAATGTAAAAAAAACTTAAACACATCATAAAATGGGCTGCAAGTCTGTTAATGCAAGGGACTAACAACTTGATTCAATCACACCTTCAACATACTGTACCACTGCCCTGTAAATATCCTCCCCAAAGCATGCTGAATGAGCAACAGGATCAAATATCTCTCTGAGCATTTCTAAGTGTTCATTGGGCAAAGGACACACCAGTTCAGGAACCTGAATTCCTATTTGATCCACATCTGTGTCTTCGAAAGGCAAGTAGTTGAAATCCTGAAATGAAAACATTTGGATTTAACTATAGACACGTTTAAAAAAGTGTTTACTTAAATAATTTTACTATGATAAAGTCACCAACAATGGAGAAAATCCACAAACCTCAACAGCGTCAGGATGGTCATCAGGAATTAGACCGATTTCCCACAGTTGGTTTGGGGTAAGATTGTGTTCAGTGCGTAGTGAGTGGTCATTCCATCCCGCTTTAAATGCATCAAGGTCATCCTGGATTCGTGGTATGAAAACATACTGGACACAGAAGAGATGTACACTGTTGGCCAAGTCCAGGACACCTTTCTCTTCGAGAAAATGGAGTAAATCATAGTAGATACTGGTCACACTGTTCCACACGTCCCGCCAAAGCCGTTCTATTCTGCCAGGAGAGAGTGCAGGGGTAATTGTAACACCAGCATCAACAATGGCACTGTATTCTCATGAACAGAATTATTGTGAAGAAATATCTGAAAGTGACTGACAGATGATTAAGCAAACTGCAAGTTACCTCTGATTCTGAACGCTTTTTCCAGTAATGAAACTGCCACAGCCACGAGTCTCAAACATGTAGCGTGTGATATCTACATTCTCAGAACCTTGGTCTCCTCTCACCCTTTCTCAGACACAACACACATAATTAAGTACTATAATTATGAATTAAGGATTCACATTTTTCTTACACACATGCAAATTAATTAATCAAGTGTATATACAAAAATAAAAAAAAACAAAAACAGCTACTACCTTGATGGCAAACCATGCTCCCTCACAGAACCAAGAAAAAAGTTGAAGGCTGTGGTTGCCTTATTGTTGTTTGCTGCCTGCAAGTAGACAATCTAAACACACAGTTGTAGACTGAAGACCAAGGTGAACTAAGGATTATCAAAATACAGTACACAGTGCTAGTGAAGTACACTGAACAATTCTCTGTACATATTTAAAACAAGTATGTGGTACGCTACCTTTCTTGAAAACCTGTCAATCCCTCCAAACAAAACAATGCCATATCTGCACAATAAAAGTGGCAGTGTTAATGACACTGCTCACGTTAAACATCAACACACTTTTATATATGGAAGTACAGCATGAACTATGTATGACCAATTATTATGTGAACCACAGTGACTGGTTGTACAATTTAATAAAAAAAAGAATGTGTATGGGTAATTTCTGTGGAAATGGTCTGGTTTCTGGAGTCATAACACTGAGTACAGTATTGAGTAACGTATGTCATACAAACATGGCAGCATGACTACCATCTTAACATCATTCAGTGCAGTTTACTGTGTGTGTTGCAGACTTGCTTCAATCACCAACACAAAGAAGTTGATGTTTTTAAGTTTCTTTATAATGACTTACACATAATTAACTGAAATACAGCTGAATTTTGAAAAGGGAAAAAAACTGGAATTCACTTTTTGAGTCATCAAATGTAATAACAATGCCATTTCCTTACCTAATTAACTTGTGATTGGTGTCCACATGCACAAGACAAAGAGGACCGGGGACGCTGTAGGTTCTTCTTACAACGCATCCAACACTTGCCAGTCTTTCAAGTATCCCAACTGAATCTACGCGATGCATCGAGTCCCAGACTCTCGTCCACTGGACTTTGTAACCCAAGGCCTTCAAGTGGCCTTTGACCATCCTGTGACCTAAGAGAAAGTGACAATCACCAAACAATATTGTAAGAGAAAGTGTAACATTGAAACACTGCCATTTTGAACCGCAGCCCTTTGGAAAACCCTGATAAAGCTGAATAATTAATAAAACAAAGTGACAGGAGTTTAAATTTACCTAAATTTGGTGAATCTTTTTTGACAGCTAGTACCAAGATGTCCAGCTCCTCATCAGATACTTGGCTGTAGGAGTCTCTCACAGAAAGGTTCCATTCAGTCATCCGACGACGAATCGTCTTCTGCGACACCCCAATTAATTTACATATATTTGGGACAGCCAAACCCATTTCTAAAAGGTGCTCAAGGTGGTCTTTGGAAACACAGAGCTTTGGACGTCATCTTGCACCACCAACTGCATCAACCAAAATGGTGGTTCTTCTTTGATCCAGCTCAGTGCTGATGAGTGTAATCAGATTCTGAAGCCCTTCAAGTACCTTTTGGAAATATTCACAATATCTGTAATGAACACACTTATTGTAGAACCCTCATGAAACATCAATACAACATTAAAATTAACTATAAAAGTACAAAGTACAAAGGCATGTATTTCTTATCAGAGATGTACAGATCAATCAGCTATGTATAAGCACTTTTAGGTTGTGCTTACACCATGTTCAGACTGCTAGCCAAAATCCGATTCTGGGCATATCTGAATTGAATCCAGATTAGAATTGGATTTGTACAGATGTGTTTTACAATTTCAATTTCCCTGCAGTCTGAACACTGCTTCCACAGTGCAGTTCTGTAGGTATAGGGATTCACAGACTCTCAGCAGGAGTTCTGAGTTACACACCATTTTAATGAGGTTGATTCCAAAAAGAAAACCATTTCTAATTCCTATGGGCAGGTGGTCAGTCCAAAGATCTTCAACCTAGTGCAACTTTATTACATTTTACGTACCTCTTGGGGGAATGTGACATGAGGAGCAAGTGATCTTATGAGTGTCATCTCACTGACACACACAAATTCTACATAGTCTAGATCCAGAGGTTGCCTCTGAAGGGCCTGCTCCAACCTCGCCTGTAGTCTTAGCAAGACTTCTCTTCCAATCATCACCTGGGAACGAGATCATGATATTTGTCTATTAAAACATCCTTTAGCTTAAACATCCATGGCTAAATTACCTGGCAAATATGAGCACTTTAGTACAACCATTCCTAGTGGTAACTTACTGAGTACTGCATTACTGCACTTGTGATGATTTTTAAAACAAATGTGAAAAAGATCACTGCCTGCACTTATGGAATGGAATCATATGAACACAGTTTTAAGCAAAAAACTCACTAGATAGTATTACAAAAAAATAAAAATAAATGACAGCTAATTAGGGCAATGTTGAAGACTGACAATTAAAAACTACTAGTAAAGCAAGAGGTGCTGTACAATTATTGTGTGTTCTGATATAATGGCAAACTAGTGTCCTATGGTGTTTTTTCTACTTCATAAGCTGACCGAAGCTCAGCAAATGCCTAGTTAAATAGCTAGTTAGCTAGCTAGACTGTAGAACCAAAAGGAATCAAAAGATACAGTCTGTCTGCCATTACACAAGATAATTGTGCTGCATTGATATAAAAACGGGGGGAAACTATGGAGCAAAACGGGATGCACGGGATGCACTTTTCTTGCTATGTTCCCTGCTGCTGCAGGCTGTTTATCTAGCTAGCTAACAACGGTTAATTAATTGGCTACAGTTATCCAAAGCTAGCACAACAGTCAGTAGTATAAATAAAACCACTGCACAGAGCCTGGCTGTTATCTTCTTTAAAACGAACTTTTTACTACAGAAACATGATCTAGCATTGCTCCTTACCTGACTCTCCATTGTGTCCGTGCTTGTGCCTGGAAGCGCCATGACAGAGATTGGGAGGCGTGTTCCAACAGCGCGCCGAAGTTGAGTGACAGAACCAAATCAGTGTTATGATTGGTTAAACAACCTCGCAATCTGATTGGTCCAGCTAAAGCTGGTCCAATTATTAGACGTCAAAACAGGGTCAAAATTCGCAACTGCAGCAAGAGATTCGCAACTGCAGCAGAGAAGGTGAATGCAAGAATTTTTACCTCCACACTGAAAAATGCTCACTGTCACATTTACAACCTCACAAATTCCATATGATTCACACATTCACAACATTGGATTTACAAATGCATTTTTTTTCTACAAATTAAATATATATATATTTTTATATATTTGAAATGTTTTCCCACATTAGCACATCCCAGTTCATTTGTGGAGATAGATTTTACGTGCATGTAGTTAGATTTTACGTGCATGTAGTTGTTTAAACGCAGTTGCAAGTTTCAGTACATTTGTGACTATTGTTTTACAAATGCAAAATCTTTATGACCCTTTTTTGACCCCATAAACAGTAGGTAAATGGTGCCAGGTGCAGGTCCTTGAATTTTAGGAAGTTGGTCCTGGAAAGTCATTGAAAGGTCCTTGAATTTGATGTTAACCAAGGTGTGGGAACCCTGTATATATGTCTGGTCTTTGTACCAGTTGACCGCTGGTTATTATATCCTTAATTTGGATCGAGTCACGGGTTTTTGGTTTGCGCACTTTTCTATTAAACCATACATTTTCCCTGAGACACTGAGGCGTGATCGCTTCCATTTTATTTCGCTCACCCTGCCCGTCACATAATCAGATTAATCAGAAAATATATTTTAGGTTACAGGCCTCACTCTGCTTTAAGAATGATTTTAGCTTTCACACATTTATTTACAATTTGTAGACTAGTCTTGGTCTGATGCTTTTTCATTTGGATGCTTGAGCTTAGGGTCCTGAGTTTCAAGAGTCACATTTTATCCTGCAATTACCTGCAATTTGGATTTCTGATCGCATTTTGATCAAAGAAGATGTGAAGATTTGATTCACAAAGTGTCACTGATCAAAGCGAATGCTTATCAGATAAGACTATGTTCACAGGAAAAATCAACTCCCTTCTTTCTAGGTTCAGTTCAGTCAAGGCATTCTTACATATTGCACTTAATTGTAAGAAATTCGTTTATTTTTAATGGCAAATCCATATAGGTATTTTAAAAGAAAGTAAAGGACAGGACAGATCGGAACCATTGTCTTCAGGCAAGACAAAGAAAGATTTAAGCCTTCCAGTCAATAGGTGACAGTCATTCAAGATACCTACACATTGAGAGTTGTTTGAGAGACACACAAGGAAAGTGTCACGGTGAGGGGGCCGGGTCGCCACAGGAGGGCGCGCATCCCGGCCAGCAGCCGATCTGAGCACGCAACCACTCCCATCATCACAATCACCAGAGTACTGATGCACCTGTTTCCTATTACGTTGCTCTTTTTAAGCCCGCAGGTCGTCCGGTCCAGTGCTGCACATTGCCGCTACAAGCATCTCTGGATACGTCGAGCTTCTGCCCTACACGATTCTTGCTTTCTTTGTATACTCAACAGTATTACTTTAGCATCGTTATTTGAGTTTTGCTTCATGGAGAATAAGCTCCCTTCTGTTCCACCCATGTCTCCGGCTGCCTCTGTCACAGAAAGAAAGTTTTATCTTAAAAATAAAGGACTGCAAAATCATAGTAAATGCAAAACCAAAGCAAACAAACAAAAGTAAAATCCATCCTAAACAACCTAATGTAACAACATGGATCATCCAGTAACTACTTATACATGGATAACACAAGAAAGACAAAACGTGTGTCATTTGGGGCAGGGAAGTCAGTAGCCTTCAAAAATTTGCAGGGAGATGCATCAGAGATAATCTAGAAAACGTATTTAACAAGCTTTGAACTGAGCTGAACTAACTCAACCTGACATACCCAGAGTCATTGGTTCCATAACAACCGATTAAAGCTGGGCGTACACTGTGCGATTTTTGGCCCATTTTCAGCCGATTTTTCACTTGTGCGACTATTTTTCGATCGGGCCGAGTTTCGGCTCAATCGCGTGTCGTGCATCGTATAGTTTACACAGGTAAACGAGGAGCGATTCACACCTCACGACCAACTCCCGATCAGAAATCGCAGCGTCGCAAGAATATCAAACATGTTTGAAATTCAAATCGCTCCTAATGAGATCGCATGAGAGCGTCGGGTCGTATAGTGTGAGTATATGAATCATGAGCTGTGAATTTTTAAACCCTGCGATTTAGTCGTACAGTTTGAGCTGGAGCTGAGTACACGATTTAAAATATCGTACAGTGTACGGCCAGCTTAAGAGTTCAGTGATCATAACACATGCCATAACACACCATGTATGTTTATATGATATCTTGGCTTTTTATTTTCTCTTTCTTTTATTTATTTATGTATGCATTTATTTATTTTTCGTCTTCTTCACTGCTTGTCAGTATGTTATCATGTGTTATCCTGGTATATTTTATTCTGTTCTTAACTTGTGTTGTATTCAGAAAATGCAATGGAAATATATATATATATATATCACTGGCGTAGGGGAGGGGCACGCAAGGCACGCACTGCGGGGGGGGCCCGAACACAGGTGGGCCCCGCCTAAAGCCTGGTTTATACTGTCACGAGCGACCGTAGCGCGCGACCCTGCGCGAGCGGTGTAGGCGTTTATACTTTCGCGAACGTCGCGAGCGTCGCTGCAGTGTTCTCCGAAACGATAGGTGGCAATAGGTGGCAGTGGAGAATAAAAAACCTCTGCAAAACCGGGGAAAGAACATTTTTACCTGACCAGAGACCGTATAACGCACCAGGTATCAAACATAAATATGGCTTTGCAATGTCCGAAACGATATGTGTGTTACGTTTCAAGGGGGGCGGGTGACGCAAACGCAAGTTATTCAAATAATTTAATAAATAAAGGATACAAACACTAAACAAATGAGAGCAACCAAGTAAGGGGATGAGTAGACTGGGGAGAACATGCAAGGACTAGACAGGAAAACAACAAACTAAACATGCCGGGACAGAATATAAGCATACTACAACAAACGCTTGGGATAACGTGAACACCATACTAACAGGATCAGACTACACACGAGCATAAGGGCTAAGACATCAGTAACACAGGGAGCACCATACAAACATACAGTCAACTCACACTAACAGTAGCACGATATCCAGAACCACAGAACACCAGACAGAAAAACGGGACAGAACAACGATAGACTATGAACTACGTACCCACGGGCAGAGATACACGCACCGAGGAGACAGAGAGGGAACTACAAGGGCGAAACCAAACTAACTAGGGGTAACACGGACAATAGACTAACAGAATGAACAAACAAAGAGAAACACAAACCCAAAACCAGGAAGATGAACGGGACAGACCAGGTCAGCTCGTGCAATCAGTGACAGATAGGTACAGGTTACTGAGGGAGAGGAATAAGTCAGCACGGGGAGAACGGACACATGGGAAACACAAAGACCGACACAGGGGAGTAAAACTGAGGGGAATATATACTGGAAACAAGACGGTGAAACGAGACTCATGTGTGTGTGACCAATGACGAGGGCGTGACAGACAGAGGGAGGAACAAATGGGAGCGGGGAGCTAGGCGGGACCAGGGAGGAGGGAGGGGCTGGACGTGACAATGTGGTAGTATAAAGAAACACCCCTCAAAAAAAGGGGAATGAACATTTACCTGACGCATTTTGATGTTGCTTTGTGTTTCAGGTTTGAAAAGTGCTGGAATTTAATAATCTCTTTCTACGGCTCTGGTATAAACGCCTACACCGCTCGCGCAGGGTCGAGCGCTACGGTCGCTCGCGAGATTTTAGCTCACGCACGGGCCTCCTCATTGCCTCCTTGCGGTGGGGCCCCAGAATTTTGCGCTACGCCTCTGACTAGTTCGCTCTGGCGCCAACCACTGGCGATCTATCGAGTGCCATATAATACTTAATTTGTGTCCATTTGTGTGTTGTCGTTCCCCCCCGGTCAACAATTTACACTCGCAGCCAACCCCAGCCCCCCCGTCAACAATTTACACTCGCAACCTTCCCCAGGTTCAAATCTCACTCCAGGTGATCTTGAAAAGTTGGCAACCCTGAGATTGTAATGATTGTCTATTTTAATTGTAATAAATGTTTTAATTAGCATTTATCAATGAAATGTTAATGAAACATCTTTAAGCATAATTCAAAGTGTACTGTACTGTCCAGCATTACGCCGCTTTGACACGGACAACATCCCTGCCCAATACTTAATGGAAGTAAAGAGCAGATTCGAGGCGGTCAGCAACTTTAATGAAAAGCCCGATGCGATGTTGACAGAAATCAAATAGATCGTGGGAAAGACAGCAGAGGAAATCATCCCTTTCAAGAAACCAACGAAAAGATCGAAGTGGCTGACGGACGTAGCGATCGAAATCGCTGAGCATCGCCGCGCGGCCAAGGCGAGCGGGAACATCGAGGAATTCAGACTACTCAATGCGGCGTTCCAAATTTATCATCAAGGACAACGATGATACAGTATTGCAAGAAGAAGGGCAAATCAAGCGACGATGGTGGGAATATGCAGAGGAGCTATACGCTGGTAATCCATCAGTCCAACTGGTCGATCAACCCAAACAGATGGACAAGGAACCAGGCATCCTGGAAGAAGAAGTCAGTTGGGCTATCGGATAATTTACTACTCAGTGGAACTCAGTACTACAGTGGAACTACTCATGCCAATACTAGTCAAAATCCTTACCAAATTGTGTCAGAACATCTGGACCACAAAATCATGGCCCAAAGACTGGACAAGATCAGTTTTCATCACGCTCCCCAAAAAAGGCGATCTACAGGAATGCTCCAACTATTGAACTATCGCGCTCATCTCCCATGCCAGCAAAATCCTGTTAAAGATTCTACAAAACCGCATTGTGGCAATCATGGAACAGGAACTACCAGATGTTCAGGCTGGCTTTCTGAACATCTGAGGCACGAGAGACCAAATCGCGAACCTACACTGGATCATGGAGAAGATTAGAGAGCACCAGAAGGACGTCTATATGTGTTTCATCGACTACGACAAGGCGTTCGACTGTGTGGACCATGACAAACTCTGGGCGTGTTTGAAACAAATGGGCGTACCAAAACACATTGTACAGCTGATACGAACGCTGTACTCCAATCAGGAAGCAACTGTCAGAACATCGTGTGACAACACCGACTGGTTCAGAATCGGTAAAGGCATCAGGCAGGGATGCATTTTATCTCCAGCCCTGTTTAACTTGTACGCCGAAATGATCATGTGATGATGCAACCTGGACGAGACCGTAATCGGAGTCCATATCGGCGGTAGAACGATCAACAACCTGCGATACGCGAACAACACGACTATACTCGCAGAAAGTGAAAAAGACCTCGAATACTTGATCCGACGAGTTCAAGAAGAAAGTGAACGTATGGGACTGTACTTCAACATCATGAAAACAAAAGTAATGACAACGGCATGTAACGATGCAGTGAACATCAAGATCAACAATGAAAAGATCAAGACAGTTCAATACTTCATCTTCTTGGGAGCCAAAATTGACCGAAACAGGCGAATCCGGACCAGAGATCAAGAGGCGGATTGCACTCGGCCGGGTCGCAATGCAAGGAATGAATAAAGTCTGGAAGAGCAAGGACGTGAGCATTGCGACGAAAACAAGACTCGTCAACGCCATTGTCTTTCCCATAGCAACATATGGATGTGAAAGTTGGACAATCAGGAAAGCGGAAAGAAGAAAAATCGACGCTTTTGAACTCTGGTGATGGAAAAGACTGCTGCGCATACCCTGGACATTGCGGACAACAAACAAAATGGTCCTAGACCGTATCAAACTGAAAATGTCGCTTGAGAGCAAAATCGTCAAACAGCAACTGTCCTTTTACGGCCACGTTATGCACACAAATTTGCTGGAGAACTCTATGATGCTGGGCAAAGTGAGCGGGACGAGAAGACAAGGGCAGCAAAGAATACGCTGGCTTGACACAATCACATCGGCCACCAACAAGACGATAGCAGAACTCAAAGTAATTTTCGAGAACACGAATGCGTGGAGAGGACAGATCCATAAAGTGGCCCAAAGTCGACCTCGACTAAATGGCTAATCATCATCACTGTACTGTACTGTAAATTCCATAGATTTTGCATATGATAATTTTGAGTATATTCCTTTCATTTACATAGGATCTACACAGGTGAAGTGCATGACGGGCAGCATATGTGAAAACTTTTCAACAACTTGAAAAGTAATAGTGGTATTTTTTAAGAACTTTTACCATCTCTGTCAGGTTTCTTCCTCTGGGTGATTGCATGGTACAGCATGGTGACTGCCAAAAGACACAATAAATTGTCAGGCCTCCTCAGGAATCCCCAGTCAGAATTTACTCAGGTACTGGAATCTGTCTTGGTCTACATTTCAACATCAGTCCTGGCTCTATTCCTGCAGTGGCGAGACTATAGCAAGTTCAGACTGCGATGTCGTAAGACACAGCAGGCAGGAATACTCTCTTCAAGTGTACCGTCTACAAGAAGGACCCATCTGTCTTAATCACATGGAAGGAACATGCAATATTAAGTGAAGAGATATGCCTTGTGTAAATTTGTTGGAGTCTACAATGTATCACATAGACAATTATTATTATTATTATTAGGCTACTAATTATTTTTAAATACCTATTTTTGATAGTGTAAAAAGCAAAAATATAGTGTAAAAATGCCTTGAATTGCAAGAAAATGTTTTGTAATTCCCTGTACATTAACGGTAAAGAAAGAATTCTGTTCACATTAGTGGTGTGTCGGTCGCGAACGAACCGGTTCAAAGAGCCGGCTCTTTTAAGTGAACGACGAGAGCTGGTTCCCCTCTAAGACCGAGCCGGTTCCCCTCTAACTGTGCGCTCACAAAGAAAGCGACGAGAGCGACACGGCGACCGGAAGTCATTCATTTTCAATGAGAGTGAGCGACACCCAGCGACGCGAACAAGTTGAGCTCGGCTCAACTTTATGCAAATGAGCAGTAACGCGCGGTGGCGACTACCAATCAGAAAGTATGTTTGCACCCTCCTCCGAAACCACACCTCTGACTTTGGTTCCTACTGATTATTTGTTCCGATTGCAAAATGGAGGAGAGATTGATAGTGGCTGTCTCTGGATGTCCCGCACTTTACGATGTATACCTGTTATTGGTTATGATTTTTTAAAATTCCTGTTTGATCTTCGAGTCTGAGGTAAAAAGTTTAAAATTTATATAAAACATTTTAGGTTGATATACTATATGTGTTTTATACACACACTATGTTTTATACACACACTCTTTTATAATCGTGTGTCCTGTCATCAATATATTAAAATAAATAAATACTGCGTCCTGCTTTAAAAAACATGATTTGCCTATCTGTCACGTGCTGCATGCCTGCGATGTTGGACACGCCGCGACGCGATGCTGGCGACTCGGTGACGGAGAGCAATTTTATCGCTTTTGGTGTTCGCCACCCCCCTCCCCCGTCAACAAATTATGTTCGCCACCCCCCCAAAAAAGGAGCCATTTGGGAGCCGAAAGATCCGTCTCCCTAAAAAGAGCCGAAATTCCCATCACTAGTTCACATACATTTACTACAGACAAAGGCGGTCTTTGCATAGAGGCGTTGCTAGGCAATTGCCTTGGGCCCCTCCCACTGCAGCCCACTGTAGGGGCCCCCTGACTAGCTAACTTATTTCTCACATATTAATGTTGATGGGCCACCTAGCTAAATTCGCCTTGAGCCCCCAAATACCCCCAAGTAGGGTCAATGGTTAGGGTACTTAGTAGTCAAACTGTATACACACACACACACACAACTGTTTGTGTATATATGTATGTATGTGTACAAACATGCACTAATCAGTCATAACAATTACTGTTTTTTCAGAAGATAAAAACCAAACCCACAAGATCCTCCCCACCTGCTCCTTGGCTCTCGGACCCCCTGCGTAACAACCGACGAGAACTGAGGAAATTAAAGCTTACTGCTGATCTTCACTTGTATCAGTCTCTCCTGTCCCTATTCTCCATGGAACTAACTGCTGCCAATATATTATTCTACAGAGAGAAGCTGGAAGCATCTACATCAGATCCACGCAAGATGTTCAAAATCTTCTCTTCTCTCCTCAAACCCTCCCCCCTCCAACTCCCACTTCTCTTACTGCAGATGATTTTGTCACCTTCTTTGAAGAGAAGTGATAAAACGATTCGCAGCACATTTTCCCTAGTCCCTGTGCCCACTGTGTCCCCTCCTACTCCTCCCTTTTCTCTAACCTCCTTCTCTCCTCTCTCAGCTGAGATGGTGCTTCAGCTGCTGACATCCAGCAGTCCCACCACATGCCCTCTGGAACCCATCCCATCCACACTCCTCCAGACAATCTCCCACAAACTCCTCCCTTTCATCTCAACCATCATCAACAACTCCTTATCTTCAGGAATTGTGCCATCATCATTCAAGGCGGCTAGGGTGGTGCCAATCCTAAAGAAACCCAACCTTGACGCCACCAACATCAGCTACTACAGACCGGTATCTCTCCTCTCATTCCTCTCTAAGATCCTTGAACGGGCTGTACACAACCAGCTATCCTCCTTTCTCTCACAGAACCAGCTTCAGGACCCCAACCAATCTGGCTTCAAGCCGGCACATTCTACGGAAACTGCACTCATTGCATTAACTGAGAAACTCCATGCGGCTAGAGCAACTGGACTATCATCAGTTCTGATTCTGCTTGACCTTTCGGCGGCCTTTGACACAGTCAGTCAGGAGATCCTCCTCTCCATCCTTTCAGGCCTTGGTATCACTGGTTAATGCATGGACGTGGTTTGCATCCTACCTGGAGGGACGTTCCTACCAAGTAACATGGGGAGGATCAACATCCACGCCATGCAAAGTCTCCACCGGTGTTCCACAAGGCTCAGTGCTGGGTCCACTTCTTTTTTCCCTTTATACCCGCTCACTGGGTGAGACAATTTCTGCACATGGCTTCTCTTATCACTGTTATGCGGATGACACCCAGCTCTTCTTTTCCTTCCCACCTTCTGACACACAGGTTTCAGCTCGAATCTCTGCATGTCTAAAAGACATTGCCTCTTGGATGGAAGCTCACCACCTAAAGCTTAAGCCAAGCAAGACGGAGATGCTGTACATCCTTGGAAGAGCCAGTCCTCATTGTGATCTTTCTATCCCATTCGAGAACACCGTGATCACTCCATCCATGGAAGCGCGTAGCCTTGGTGTAGTTGTCGACAATCAACTCTCCTTCACGGCCCATGTTGCTAACACGATCATGCAGATTCGCCCTTCACAACATTCAGAGGATTCGGCCATTTCAATCTAGGGAGGCCACTCGAGTTCTTGTCCAGTCCCTTGTCATCTCAAGACTGGACTACTGCAACTCCCTCCTGGCTGGTCTTCCTATGCATGCCATCAAACCCCTGCAACTGATCCAGAACGCGGCAGCTCGGCTGGTCTTCAACATTCCCACGTTCAGCCATGTCACTCCCTTGCTGTGCTTCCTCCACTGGCTTCCGGTAGCTGCCCACATCAAATATAAAACCCTGGTGCTGGCCTACAAAGCAAAGAATGGTCCAGCTCCTCCTTACTTGATGGCCATGGTAAAACCCAGAAGCATACCTAGAGCCCTCTGTGCCTCAAGTATGACTCGTCTTGACCCTCCATCATCCAGGACACATGGTGGTGGAATGAACTTCCCTTGTGTGTCCGAACATCGGAGTCACTTGCTGTCTTCAGACGCCGACTGAATACCCACCTCTTTCAAGTGCACTTTACATAATTATGCTTTCGTTTACTGTGCTTTGTTGTCTTTCCTCAGGTGTTTGTTATAGGTATTGTGCATAATTGGGTTATAGGAATTGCTTACTGTCTTGTTCCTCAGGTGATGTGTATATTCAGGTATAATAATGACTTGGCATAATTGTTAGGTATCATATGACTTTCATCTAGGAGTTTTTCCAGCTTAGAGTACCTTGTGTTCAGGACTATCTATACTACCTTGGAGATTCCAAGCAGCTATGTAGCACTTTTGTAAGTCGCTCTGGATAAGAGCGTCTGCTAAATGTCATAAATGTAAATGTAAATTCTCGATCTTGTACTCTGTCATGTGAAATGGTGATCGTTCAAAAGATTGACTAGACTGAAACGGTGCATTAGTGAACAAAGTCATAAAAATGTTCAAATGAAGCATAATCACTCTTAATAATACAGTTTGTACAGTTTGATCATTGTAATCAAAGAAACCCTCCACATTAGTTAAACCTTCTAGGCATAGTTTTAGGAAGGTTCGGGTTCAGGATTCAAGATTCCGGTTTCTGGAATGAAAACCCCGTTTCACGAACTCCGTGTTAACAGATCCGGGTTAAATGTGAACGTCATGAAGAATAACAGAACCTCCACCCACCCCCTTCTTCAGGACTAGAGTTCAGGACTAGGACATCCATGATGTTTCACTGTGGTATAACAGCAGTCACCATGTCCAGTGTCTACATATATTTATTGTCATGCCTCTATGTTCACCATTAGGGGGAAGCACAGACTTGGCAAAAAACAACAGAGGGCTAATGCACTAAGGATTAGTCAAGACTTGTGAAAATGCATGCAGTTCTGATGAGTCATGTAAAATAGTTGGTCTCAACTAACCTCCTTCAGACTTTTTACAATAACGAGTGCTGGCGATTTAGTGCTGGCACGCCCGTGTTCATGACATACATGTCTTAATGTCTCCATTAATAGGGCCTGAAAGACACTGTAGAAGACTCACAACAGACACTAACACACCTAGTAGGACTCCTGCATGTCTTAACAGGGTTTAACTGCCCGAGATGGCTGATGAGAAACAATGGTGTGAATTATTTTGGGGAAATAGAAGAATCCAATGGTGTGGTCGAGCAATATTCCCATTCTACGTGTAAAATGTAATTCACAGCTAGCATGACGGGCTTTGTCCTGGAAACTTCCTCTTAATTTCTGTACTCAGTTTAATCACGTTAACTTGCGCAGTTCCCCTCTGGCGTGGGCCTTGTCTGAGTGTCCTTTATTGTCCGTTGTTCTTCACACGTAAGGTTTGTGAATCATGGATCACCCTGTCATCTATATTAGCTTTAATGTATTCAGTGCAACAGCATTTGTGGTTCCATTCAACCTCAATGACCCCAGACTATAAAAAGCTTATTTCAGACCCCAAACACATCACAGCATATAATACTCAAAACTCCCCACATAGGTTGCAGTCGACTTCTTAAAAATCTACAATGAAGCTACTTCTCAAATAAGGTCTTTTCCTGAATTACCCTCAAATGTGACCTGACACACGTCCCCCATCTATAGGGAATGCTGCTGATAGTCCTCAAACTAGTGCAAGGCTCAGAAGTCTTTGCACATGCTCAGGGAACGACTGCAGTTACCGGCCCTCTGAGATCATGTGACCCACTTCCTGTTCCTGATGGGATGAGTGGTGAAAGGGTGATGACCCTCAGAAGACAAACACCCCCTACGTACCACGCTGAGAATATATATCTTGTAATCCAAAACCGTTGCGTAGGCTGTACCCAGACCAAGATTAAAGACAAACTTGGGCTAATAATCTGTAACAGGCAAATTCTCATTCTAATATACCTGACCCAGCTTACAAAGTGCTTACAATAAGTAAATGCAGGCATTTTTACTGCTAAAAACCCACTGAGGGAAGAATGTTTATCAACTTTTATTGCTCATTTTACTTTTTATAATTACCTGAATTTATTTGACAAATAATACATTCTGTAAATACTCCAGGGTCATTAAAACACTGAAATGAAGAGAACGGAAGACGCTGAACATTGTCTTTATTTCACTGAAATCATGTCCCACCCTAGTAAGAATCAACAATAACGTTCGGTGTTTTATGAAAATTAAGACAATTGTAGCAACAACCTCCATTTCCCCTGGTTAACTGTCCTTAGCCACATGCATTCTAGCAGAGTATAAAAAGACAAAAAAAAAAACCCCCACAAAAAACAAAAACCTAAACAGTAACTACATAAGCAAGCTCATGAAAGACTTACTGCTCTGCTGAAAAAGACCAAAGTTACAGTATAAGCAAAATGCATCACGTTCTTGTCAGGTATGCTGTAACCTTGCACCCTGTGGCAGGAGAGAGAAAGGTGTTGTATGTCATGAAGAAAAATGAACCAGAGGGAGGCGGAGTAAAAGTGAAGCTCCGCCCATCCCGGTCCCTCACCCAAGACGGCCTCTCCCACACAGAAGTTTGGTGCATTTCCCATGACTTGTTAAGAACACAACTGCAGTCTAAAGCCCATGCCAGCCCAACCTCTAAACACTTCCCCCCTAAACAAGCTGTCTCACACTCTCACTCACTCACACACACACATACATACAGTTTCATGTTGGCTTGTTGGTAAACAGATGCGTCAACCAGACTCAAATGTTTTCATGAAGGTATGAAGCACACATACAATCGATTCTCTAAAATCCACCCTTGCCTCCCTTTTGTGCTAGAGGACTGATGAGTTCTCCAGATTGACCCTTTCCTCCTGCTCTGCCCTGCAAAACACACATACAGACAAATACACACACATACATCCAAACACACACACACTCACACACACGGCAGAGGCTGGTGAAGAGCAGAAGAGAAAGGGCCTCTCCGCACCCCCGAAGTGCCGATTGGAGCGATGAGCGGCCCGTTTAGTTTTCCCGGCCCTCCTCCGCTTCCTCGCTTTCATGCTGATTGTCTGAGGTCCACAGCTGCAAACGAGGGAGAGCAACAGTCTCACACATGCTGCCTCGCACAAACGCGAGCCGGCCCGTCCCGCCGATCCACACTTAGGATAGCATAAGCGCAAAATAAACACGGTCACACTCACTGTCAGATTGTCTCTCAGTAGCTGCATGATCAGCGTGCTGTCTTTGTACGAGTCTTCAGTTAGCTGGTCCAGCTCCGCAATCGCATCATCAAAAGCCTGAAAGACAAAAAAACAAAAAAAGGAAGGGGGAGAAGAAAACATGGAAAAAGGAATAAGAAGCATGAGGTTTATGTCCAGGCAAAAGCGCAGGGTTAAAGAGGCACGGTGTGCTGCTACAACCACGCAAGCCTGAGTAGAACACCAAGGGGTCCTGAGCTGTGGCTCTGCACCCAAGCGGGGGATCCACTCACCTTCTTGGCGAGCTCACAGGCCTGCTCGGGCGCGTTCTGGATTTCGTAGTAGAAGACGGAGAAGTTGAGGGCGAGACCCAGGCGGATGGGGTGGGTGGGCTGCATGTGTTCCTTGCTGATGTCGAAGGCACCCTTGTAAGCCTCCTGGGACTGAGCAATGATGGCTTGGAAGAAAATGAAAAGGAAGATTTTAAAAAATCCCAAAGGCTTATTCGCCAACATAAACAGCAGTCACGACCAATTAATTCTCCAAGGTAGGACACGAGTCGGTCGGCCGTGAATGGCACTGCGATTGCAGACACGGGGCACGGCGATGTAACAAACGTTTTACATGTCGACTATTTGTTTTTGATTGTTTCAGAAAAGTTACTCGACAAGCCAAACGAGCTGGTGTCACTGTGAAGAGAACATTCTAGAGACGGCATGGCCACACGCAGTTACCTCACACCAAATCCATCACTGCCTTTGATGGAGGATGTGGGGCTGGTGTGATGTGGTTTCCTGTCCCATGATTCATCACTTTTGCCTTTACTCATGCATTACTATACTAATGTTCAGGAACACGCACACCCACACATCCATAAATCCATGCGCTTGAAGCTAAGCCTCTCGCAATAATTACATTATCGGCTTATCGTACGAAATTTTTTTTTACCATGATCATTTTTGCTGATGTCGATAATTGGCCATTGGGTTTCCGCGCAATTTTTTTTTACATAAGAATACACCACAACCACCCCACCCCCCTCCCCCCTTAAGGGAAGACGAATCTGTGATCAGAGAGTGACATCTACCGGTTAGGAAATGAGTGCAGTACGTGGAGAGCGTATGCGTCAATAACAGTGCCTCCACACACACAGGTGGAGATGTGTTAGCTCGCGAATGTATTCGAGGCTAATAGGACTCGAAATGATTTAAAATAATTAGCTTTTTATCACATTATTTAATGGTTGTTTATTATAGTGACCGTAGCACACGACTCCACACACCTCGCGCGAACCTCCGTGAACGGCGGAAGCGTTCATACTTGCCGCATCACATTCTTTGCAGTGTTGTTCGAAACGATATGCGGTAGTTTAAAGAAATACCCCTCAAAAACAGGGGAATGAACATTTACCTGACGAATTTTAATGCTGGTGTACGGGGATACAGCGACAGGTGATGCCAAATATTACGGAGCCCGTAAGGTGACATCATGTAAAAATTATAATAACGCATGGCCACGACTTACTAATGCGTGCGAACGACTTACTAACGAGTGCGAACAAGATAATTAAGTATTACTTTATATAAAGCCAGGTTTACCTTCCTTGGGCAGTCAGTTCGCGAACATCTCTGGGATCTGCTTGCTTTGCTGTGAAAAAATAAACTTTGTCGCCGCGTGTGAAAGGCGACATTAGTATCTCGTTCCCGCGCGTTAGTAAGTCGTGGCCACGCGTTATTATTTTTTGTACATGATGTCACCTTACGGGCTCCGTAAAATATAGTAAAATCCATTAAAAAAAATTTTTTTTACTGTCTTGTCAATGGATTCACTGTATGGAGCCAGATCCTTAAACGCAAGAGGCCGCTTTGGCCATTCCAGATGGCTCAGTCAAAACCATTACGTCTTAATGAACCAATAAATACATCAGCAGTGAAAATGATTGTAAAAATACCAGGGTTCACGTGTTTTTATTTTCTAACATGGGCTAAAGCACAGGGTAGACTCAAACGACAAGCGTTTACAACTTCATCTTCAACCTTTTCAGCCCTGGCGCGAATGTTATCCTCACCCGTCCCTGGATTCACCAGTTACAACTACAGACACTAGAAAAAAATCTTGCTTCTTATTTTATGTCACCGTTAACTACACGGGGTTGACGCGAACTTAATAGGTCTATCTATCTACCTATTTATCACAAGAGCTTGTGGCTCTGACAGTATTCAACGCTGTAGCGATCGGCAGTAACTGTTTTACCGCAAAATATGAAAACGATTGAAACCATTAATAACCCAATTAAATCCACTGGGAAATGTACGATCTGGTAAATGTAGTGGTAAATGTACGATCTGGTAAATGTAGTGGTAAATGTACGATCTGATAAATGTAGTGGTAAATGTACGATCTGGTAAATGTAGTGGTAAATGTACGATCTGGTAAATGTACGATCTGGTAAATGTAGTGGTAAATGTACGCTCTTCTGCCTTGTCCGCGTTGTAGCACTAGGTCCTGCTTCTCGTCCCGCTTAGCAGTAAATGAATAACATGAATGAAGAACGTTGGTATGATTGAAACGCTATTTGGCCTCTATGAAGGTTCTGGGCGGAAACTGCTGGCCACTGTGTCATTGAAATTGCCGATTTCGGAAGTGCTCTGTTTGCTTATTAAGTCAATGATAATTAAAATATATACATATAATCTCCCGACACCCCACCCCCCCAAACAAAAAACTCATCGGATCTACACGATTCACGTAGGTCACCCTTTTCAACTTCAAAACGGCGAATTTCACCGAAAGGTGACAGATTTTCATGCCTGACACTGCCATGTTCATTTTTAAGAATATTAGCATCCCCACACTGCTGCCGATATCCTTTACTGTCTCAACTTGCCAAAGCGCCGCTCTGTCCCCGCTACCTCTGTTCAAGTGAGATGTGTTGATTTGAGTACTGAGCTGTGGTGCAGCTGTAAATGTCTCCGCATCCTGCTCGTATTAGTTGCGGTGTACGGCATCATTTTCATACAATGTTTGCATATGTAGTGTCTTATCAGTCACTCTCTTGCCATTTATCATTTCCGCCGGGTTCCCAAAATGATGCCAAACAAACTATTTGAAAGTGGCGGGGCATCTTCAATAGTAATACCTGTATTTTCCCACGTCATTGTGACGTCATCAAATCTCGCGGAGTTGAGTCTCGCGAGATCACGAGACACGAAGATCTCGTCACACCCCTAATAAATATTTAACTTGAGTTTAACGTGCTGGGAAATATTGAAATGGACCTTGAAAGTGACGTACAAGTGCTTGAATTCCACCTTGTAAAGGTGTATGAGCCCTGCAAACATGACTTTGTTCATTGCGCCGAGGTGTGGCGCGCGAAGTTACAAAATTCGAGAGGTGCACGACTCGACAGCGGGCCCTCATTTTCGCCATGCGGACCCTCGCGCCGCGTCAAGTATAAACCAGGCTTAACTCGCTATATAGCCAAAGAGATGCTGCCGTTAAATACGGTCGAAAAAAAACACATTTATAAACATGCTGCAAAGATTTGACAAGCAGTATGAACTGCCAAAAAAAACCTCTCCCAAACTGCCATTCCAACCTTATATAATGAAGTGAAAGATGGCATTCTGAAGGAGATTAAAGACATCTCATTTTACTCTGCCACTAAAGATATGTGGTCAAGCTCAAATATGACCCCATACATGAGCTTTACAATACATTACTGCAAACTGGTGTAATTGTATTATGCTACTATAATATTATTGTGGCACATTGTCTTAAAGCTCCTTTGGGGAGCCCAGAAGCAAGAAAAAAAATTCTATAATGGCACTGTAAAATGACAATATTATTGTTGATTGCAACAATTTCTGGGAAATTGCTTGAAGCTGCTTCTCCCTGTCCTAAAGACATGCTCCCACGTTCTGGTCCTGGAGTTAGCTTGAACGGGTCCATTTACAAAGTCCTTTGTACAAAGCGCAAAGTATCTTCATATCGGAATTGTGCTTTGCGTTCACATAGGTGAGAACACGTGTGCCACGTGTATCTGACCGTGTTCATTCTGGCGACGTGAGCTGCAGACAGCGTACTGGACCCACACAGGACAGCTGCATCCACATGTACTGTGGTCTGGTAGAACCGTGCACCGAAAAAAACGGACCAGTAGCTCAGGAACAGCTACAGTCCAATTCGAGTGTGAAGCGCACATCGGTCTTGACCCTGCTCCAAAATCACGGTCACGACGCCCTTCATCATTAGCTGCCAAACTGAACAAGGGGACATGAACAAGAACAGTGCTAACGTCCCTGTTGGGCACTGGGAACCAGCGAGCTAACGCTAATCACAATCAGTGCTTACTTTTGCCACCACCCCATCACTAGCGTCTTCACGGAAGGCTGGGTAAGATCTTCTGCTTCAACATGAAGGAGGCACCTGAACTCTTCACCACACTTATGGATCTTGGGATGTTCAGGGATATACTGACCAACAATCAGTATTGGCTGGTAAAAACAGAAGTTTACAACTGAACTTTAAAGGACAGAAAAGGCTTCGGAACTGTGACTGTAATGGTTTTCACACCACTGTATATATCACGCTGGCTGCAAGACTGATCGATGCTGCAGTCAGACCCACGCAGATTCCCGTCTCAAAATCAGGTGACTTAGATGCTGCTGTGAAAGCACCGGAACTGCAGCGCAGAAGTACGAGAAAGCAAAAGTAGTGAATGACACGCTTTACCCTACAACGCTAAATTCACCGATAATCAAACCAGTTTTGCACACGCAGGCCGTCCATGTCAAACTCTGAGCGCCCGCAGTCATGTTTACAGCAGAATAACCTCACGCGTGTTGGACGCCAGTTGATTCAAAACTCCTAATCCGAATGCTCTGACCAGCCATGCTGGCAGCAAGACCACATCGCTTGTAAAAATCCACCTGCCGCTTTTGATCCTACAAGTGGATTTGGACTTGAAACGCATAGTGGGAGCCGTTTACATTACATTAGCGCTCCAGGTAACATGCGATTAAGATCCATCAAGATCCACTTCCCCACAGTGTAAATAGGGTGAGTAAAAGCATTTGACTCAGCAACGGTCTAATCTCTCTCTCTTTTTCTCCCGCCATTTACACGACCGGTCATATGTGGGTCCCGTGGAGAGCCGAGAAAGGAGGCCACAGAAAAGCCGGAGTTTCAGAACCGTGTCAACGCAGACCTCCCTCAAGCAGATCGACCTGAGCATAAACAGGCCCATTAATACACAGTGGAGCCCTGAAGCTCAAGGCGGCAGTCATTCTGTCGAAAAGCTTCTTATGCTCGCTAACACTCCCCTCCCCACAATCATTTTACCTTCCTTCCCTCAGCCTTGGGTGTGGAGGCACAAGCCAAGACCTGTTAGTCAGCCAGCAGAAAACTATGACACATAATGAGTCCGTGTATGTGGGCGTGGGTGCACGCCCATGTGCATATGAGGGGGAGCTACGCGGGACCCCACAAACCCAGAGAGGGCTGAGGGTGGCCGGCTGAGGACATGCGTAGCAACAGCACCACCTCCAACACAGGCTCCACCTCCACCTCCGTGAGCGAATCACGACGAAGCCACGAGTCGGTGTGTGGGAACAGAGCATGCAAATTCATTTATGGAAGAGTGTAAAACATACATTCTCCCCAGGGATTTACAACACCATGGCAACATGCATATTAACACAGACTGCATAGTGGCATGTACAAATCTCATGCTCAACAGTTTCTAAGTCTTCAATACTACAAGACTGCAGTGGGTGGAGTTCTTTCAGAGGAAAGCGGCAGGTCATTACATAGAAGTAGACGCAGAAGTGTTGCACCAGTGTGGATAGGAACTCCATGTGTGCGCTCACTGCACCCCCCCCCCCATGTAAAAGATCATTTCTATTTAGCAATTTTTGTACCATCTCGGGCACATTTTTAAAACACTGACAAAAATGGACGTATTCTGACGAATTTGAATTTATGAAGTTTTAAACGATTGAAGATCTGTATTGTTCGTTAGTGCAAGGTGAGCTTCGTCTCCCAAGGTGGTGTTGCACAACAGAGCAGAATGAATGACTCAGCCACTTGTATGATGGTAGTAACTCTACACCCGCACCTCCACCCATGGAACCAGCCAACACTTGCCTGCAAGCTCCAACGTGGATGAGCTCGTTCTCCAGTGAACACAGCCGTGTGTGTGTGTGTTGACACGAGCGGTAAGAGATTGAGGGTAGAGTCTGGTGAGGAAAGAAAGGAGACCGCACCACCACACTTTTCTTACTCACTCGTCTTCTCCTCTCCCGTGGCAACCTCTGCCAGGTAGCGGTAGTAGTCTCCCTTCATCTTCAGGTAGAACACCCTGCTCTCCGCTGGAGATGTTTCACGGATCAGGAACTTGTCCAGGAGATGCTACACACACACACACACACACACACACACACACATTTTAGTCCATAGAGCCTGCTCTCGAAGATTCCTCTCAGTCATCCTAACGCTGTGTACCAGTCACGAACCACACCTGCTCCACCAGGTCCTCCACTATGAGGCAGGCTGGCACCAGGTTCTGCCCCCTGCGTTCCATAAGGACTGAGGGGGAAGGAGGGGTCATCATTCCATTGGCACATGAACATTCACACACCGTCCTCCAACGCCAGCAGGAAGACGCACCGCAAATCGCCTCAGTCAGCAGGCACAGCAGGCACAGAGCTCAGATAAGAGGCCGTGGGCTCAAATCGCAAAAGGGCAATAAAAGACCATACAGGGCTACTGCACTGCTAATGTTCACCCATTGATGGACAGAGGGAACAAAGCAATAACTATGTGTGTGTGTAGTGTGAGAAAGGAATACAATAAATACAATACAATGAATGTGAACACATTAAGGTAATCAGCACAACACAAGAAACCTTTTTACTGCCCAATCATGAAGTGAACGGACTTGGTACATGTACAACACCAGCAGGTCCTTATTACACTTGTTATGATGCGGTGTGATTGCGCTACATCTACAGACACACAGGCTTCACAGCCAATCTCTGCTGCTGTAGGAAGCCTGAAGCTCAGGCACAGCACCTAGCGTGTACACACACACACACACACACACACACACACACTTCATAGCCCACCACTGAGAGTGGTGCTGATGCCTCTTGTGGGAGTTATCTGCATGATTATGTAAGTGAGAGGTTATGCCAGAGGCAGGGCTGTACTGCTTAGAACAGGCAGCTATGCATTTTTCTGTGATCACACTGCCCACCAGCAAGCTCCCACAACACACATACACAGACCCACGTCACCCATCAGCAAATCCCCACAACACACACACATGCTGCCGGTCAGCAAACCCCCACAATACACAAAACATTTTTTAAAGTTAATTACATTAAACACTTAATTAAGTGAGCCCTTTCAACAAAAGTGCCTTTATTATAAAAAGCGCTTAAATCTGGTAGGACATTGATGTCTTCCATTTCAAATAAAGTGGTTACTAAAGCATTTCTGTTTCTTTATTAATTTGTTAATGTAAACAAATTTCCATACAGAAAAAAAAATCTACTCCAATTAATTGATCTCAGTACTGGAGAAATGCAATCTACAAATTAAAATTAAGCATTATTTAGAGCATCACCTAAATGTCTACAGGAATAAAGTAACCATGTGCAGTATATTTTCACATCATAATGTAAAAGACAAAATCATAACGACACTGTCCATCAGCCTAGCCCTACTGTGTGCATACTCTGTACTACAAGCGTGAGAAATGCAGGTGTGTTCACCTTTAGTTCGAGTAAACTGCAATATCAACACAGCTCAACCAATTAGATGAAACACTAGATGTGAGAAGCAGATGTATTGAAATGCTATCTCTTCTGCTGTAACTAACAAGTGTACAGGTGTATCGTAAAAGGTACCAAGGATAACCCACGTGAAAGCTGGGGAAGCCGAATTATAGATGATACTGCAGTCATATTAACAAACGTATCCATTTATATTGGGCCCAGTTTAGCCACAATGACGATCATATGGCCCTTCTTTGCAAGAGACAGGGACCATTTTCATTGTAGTCTGGTATTTATTGTTTTTACGTCCCAATGTCTTTCTCCTCATCTCTCCTATGTCAGCAGGCAGGATGGATTCTCACCTGCAGGCGCTGACGTTTGGCACGTGTGCCCCGTTACGTCACGTCATTGGGCTTCAGAAACGTGCGCTTTCTGCCTGCCAACCCCAGACAATAGCTTGCTGCTGGCCGCATTCACACGGCGTACGTTTCCAGGGGCGGTGCGCGCAGCGCGGGGAATGAGAGGAATGTTGTGCGTGTGCGGCATTTCTTGGGTCACTGTTGGGTCAAGAGCCCCAGGTAAGAGCTCAGTGGCAGTAAAGGGTCACGGGCCTGCCTCCCTACCCAGAACACCTCCCTTCGCTCAGGGTCCGGTGTGGCTACGTCAGGAGAGTGGCCTTCGCTGCTTTTAGAAGGCAGCGGGCTCCACCGGGGATTGCGGATTGGGCTCGGGTCTGTGCCTAGAGCTGGTGAAGGACAGGACTCAAATGCCAGCCACAGAAAGCAGTGCTCCACAGTGAAAGTAGTTCACCATTCAAAAACTTTGGTCCAGATAGCTCGGGTGCCCTAGTACGCTCAGGCGACTGTGAAACACGATATCACAACATCCAAAACGATTCGCATTGCAGTGACAGCAGATTCACCACACATTGCCCTGTCCTGGCTCTAGTGATGCACTACGGAGAGCAGTGCAGATCTTCCGATGACAAGTCTCCATTACATTTACAGGATTTGGCAGACACCTCGATCCAATTCGACATGGCAGTATACACTGAAGTATTAGGATAATAAAGAATTAAAACTAAAAACTCATCTAATGCAGCGCTGAAAAATGGGATACACATTTTTATTAGGAGAACATTATACAGCAAAATCAGGATCGGTACTCAGCATCAACAGATATTTAGGGTTGGGCGTGTCGGTGTGTCTCCAGCGCCGGGATCCCACACTCACCAGCACGTCCTTGCAGATGGACTTCAGCTCCGACTCGATCTTCTCGCGGTACTCTTTGGCCATCTGCTGCTTGTCGTTGGGCTCCGTCTTCTGCTCGATGCTGGAGATGACCCTCCAGGCGGAGCGACGGGCGCCCACCACGTTCTTGTAGGCCACCGAGAGGAGGTTCCTCTCCTCGTCGGTCAGCTCGTCGCCGTGCTCCGTCACCGTCTTCATGGAGGCGGCCATGTCGTCGTAGCGTTCGGCCTGCTCAGCCAGCTTGGCCTTCTGCACTTGCTGATTCTTCTCCATATCTGCTCGATTTCTGCTACAGGTGAGGGAACAGGGCATTCACAAGGCATTCGCACAGAGGCCTCAACACCACATTTATACACACTGGCCATGGAATCTAGATATAGGCAGAAACTAATGCCTGAGCATTTTTTTTGCAAATTGTGTGTTCATTTAAAACATGACTGTTGAAGGTTAGAAGGAAGACGTGTCACTTTTCAAATTTAGACCCAGAATGCCAAACTATGCACTACCAGCCGCAGAAATTATCAATTTTTGTAAAGTCAAGAGGGCTCTACAGCACACAAGGCCAATAGTGGGCACTATAGTACACGAAGCAAAGGGCTGCTAGCACAGGGGAAGTGATTTGATTCTCACAGACTCCTCACACTGGACTCACTGAACTGATCAATTCTCAATAAAACTTCTCACTGACTGCCTGTGAGCAGCGCAGACACACCCTTCTGTCCAAATACAAAGACATTATATATATATATATATATATATATATATATATATATATATACATACATACACACACACACACACACACACATATTTTCAGCCACACACACCTTCATATTTTCAGCCAATATAATTTGAGACTCCTCTTGAGTATAAGCACACAGTTAAGAAGGCTAGGTTCGCACGTTGTGGTTATTAATTATGAATAAACTGGGCCAGGCCAAGGAATCTTCCAGAAAGACACTGGACTCCCACTATTCTGTAACGGCGCCTTTCTCCATCCGGGTACTTTTGATTTGGCGGCTAGGGCTATGGTCGTAGCTGGAACAAGGTACATCCTCCACACCAAACGTATTCTCACTATTGTACATTTTAACTAGTCGGATAGACAACGCGTCGTCGACTAGGGTTAAAATGGCGCTCTGGCTGATCCACAATTGGCGTGAAACACACGGTTATGACTCGGTCCACCACGCCCAGTCCAGGCGTTACCTGCTCGAACAGGACGAGCTCACTGCGAGCGCTGCTACTGAACCCAAGGGCAGGGCAGAGCCGGAAATTAACGCCTCGCAAACCGAAACCAAACGCGCAGAGGCGACTAACTCCTCTCGGGCTGCGAACCACCCTGAACGGGCCGCGGTCTCGACTCTCCCGCCGGTTCTGACCCGGTCCACTAAGCCTCAACCGGTCTATACCCTTCCCCTTTCTTTCTTTAGTAGCTGACCAACAATGGTGTTCACCGCAGCAGCACGTCGAGTGAATAGTTCATTCGAATTACATCGCAAACAAACAAGTTAGGAGGTGAAAATACGTATTTTATACATAAATAAGATAAATAATTCGGCTAGACGCCTATCCAGCAGACGCGTTTGACCAGCTCGCTGGTTAAATCCATTACTAGAGGCGGCTAGTTACTGTCGAGACATAGAGGACTTACCAGAAACACTCAAAAGACAGAAACGCAAGTTAAAGTGGAGACTACACGTAGACTGTGTGGAAAATAATTAAAATAACTAAAATAACCGAGACACACGCCGACGTGCCGCTGCAGCTCGCCCCGTCCGTTATGTGGGAGGTTTAGTCTGAAGAGCCTCACGCATCCTTCCGCTGTCTGCCCGTGCCAGCACTACTCGCTCGTCTGCGCTTGAATTCGCACGCCAACCGACAAGACGCCAACACGAAACAATAAAAGCCCTCACAAACCACGGGAAAAAAACGCACGACCGAGTGGCCGGAACGTGTCGCCGTGCGGTTCGAGGCGCCGGTTGAACATTTAATCCGGCGAGCTCGACGAACGTTATTGTTCCCCACACGAAGAGGCAGGTTCACACAAAAGCCTCGGTCCATCACTGCCGTGCCCGACACTACACCCTCACAGAACCCGCTTCGGTGCGCAGTCGACCTCAGCGAAGACAGGTAACGAGAAACGAAAACACCGCCCGTCTCAAAAGTGCGCGGAAAACTGTCGAAATCGACCCCCAAAACTCGCTCACCTTCAACCGGGTGTCGCTTGCCGTTCCTGCCGCACAGCTGACCGTCACCAGCGCTCTGGCCGTGCACATCCACGGGGTTTCCCTCCCACTCGCAGCCTCTTGGAGCAGGGGCTGGGCTGGCGGGCCTGACGTCAAAGGTTACCAAGGCAACGCTTCTGTTGATTGGCGCGCGTTCGATCGCCGGAGAAATGACCCGCGGCGCGCGCGGCGCCTGCGCCTCGCGACACCCCGCTCCGCCGTCACGACCACGCCGCTCTCGTCTTTTATGTCCCTTAATTGATTTGTAATGAAATGTACTGAAACGCATCGACATGTTCTCTTTGGCGAGACGTGTTCTCGATGGATGGCCTACTAAAATGGACCGCGAGATCCATTTTAATGTTTTACGTGCCAGTCATATTGTTAGGAGCAATAATTCAGGATTTCAGGGAAAAAAAGCCCACATAACTGAAATCACTGATTGTTCTGGGACGTGATTCGGTTCTAAATATGGATATTTGATGAAACCAACAGCCCATGACTCACATTATCAAATGTAAAAGACCTATAAGGTTTTCCTTATAAGGTATGCGCGCATGTATGAGCAGTAAACTACAACGGAAATCGAATAGTATAGAACAATGGGCATAGACCATGTATCTGATGCAGTCAGGACCTGCTCATTGTGACTGCATCACATGGAGTGAGACAAGGAAGGAAAGAGTGGGTCTGCTAAAGGAAGAGGAATGAATTCAGCCCAGCTGACATGCTCTCTCTCTCTCTCTCTCTCTCTCTCTCTCTCTCTCTCTCTCTCCCCCTCTCTCTTCAACAAGGATGTTGCGTGGTTTGAAACATTCTAAAAACAGACAGAGCCTCTTCCTTCCAGTTGCACAGGGCTGCACACACAGGTAATTTCCTTTGCATATCACACTGATGTGAAGAAAGGTCCCGCTGTGTAACAGGCTGTCTGAGAAGACACTGACATCGGAGCTGATGCAACCCACCATTACAGGCGACACGCTATTCTAATGCTATATGACATGAACTAGCATGAGCTGGTCCTCAGATGTCTTTCTGTTCAAAAATCATTTCATATCTGCAGAAAACATATTGCATGTCACATGTACTGTGGTAATTAAATTGCAATACAGTCTCTTTTAAATTCACTGCTGCTAAGGCACACAATACATGGTATTTATGAATGATTTACATTGGTTATTGAAGATTTTTTTCCATACAAAAAATGGGTTTATGTATTGTTGCATGCTGGAACCAATATGCTTTTAACATTTCTCTATCACCCTACAGTTTTTTTGTTCTGGTATATGAATATAGGCAAAAATGAAATCTGTACATTTTAGAAGAAGTATGTAGCCTACATATTTTAAGTGTAAGGACAGCCTCATATATGAATAGGTAATACATCATGTAAATGTTAGTTGCTCCGTCACTCAAAAATCATGCCTGATAGGATATTTTTAAAAACAGACTCAAAATCAGTATGAAAATACCTAGTTTTTAACAGTTTTTTTGCCCAGTTTAAACATTATCCTCAACCCCATATTGGCAGCTACAGTTAACACTGGACCACTGTTGGCACTGAAGTGCAGGTCTCATTTCACCACAAGATCGTTCCGATGTATATGTATACACACTGTCATGGTCCAGAGTTGATGTCTACATCTCAATTACACAAAAATCATATGAGCAAACCAAATGTCTTCCTCTAACAACAGGCTGCAATGCAATCAGTCAAATAAACCTCGCACTGTAAATAATACACAAGGAGATAATGCACACGCCAGACACACTGCCGTGTCGGAGCTGCTCAGTCAGAGCAGAAGAATTAGAGCAGAGGACACTGGGATAGTCTAATAAAAGACTAGCTTCTATTATCTTCCACACAAGCTCCATGGGAGCGGACGTGTTCTATTTTTTAATGGTCACATGTTCTCTCTGTGGACCAAAATGTTGATGAAATAACCTATTTTACACAAACTGCTATATTGTCAATAGAATTAATGTCGCTTTCCTGCAAGTCAAATATACATTATGAAGTCTAGCACATCACCTGTGTAATTAAATTAAGCACCAAAAAAGGGGTAAACAAATGCACAGCTTAGCAAGATTTTTCCACAGTTGTTTATAAAAATCTCTGAATGGATAAGGATTTAATTAACTCCAGGCCTTCTGCAGACTGATCTACATACATGAGATTCCTCAGGAGAATAAAGATGAAAGGGGGTTTAAGTGTTCAGAATTGCTTTGACTTTCCGAATCATTTTATTTTTTCGTAGCAGTCCTGACTCTGACATATTATAGCTCTGCATTTACAAACGAAGAGCATTATTTTGAAATGAAGACCTCTGCTCCTCCAGGATGAATTAGCTTAGGTGAAAGGGGTTATGTTCATGTTCATTTTTTATAATAGAACTAGAGTCCCAAGGATACAGGTGAGAATCCATGTATTTGTTGGCTTACAATTTATTTAAAGATCGTGTTGTGTTGTGGTAGGGTATCAACCAGTGAAGCTTTCATCACATCATGTTTCAAGATGGTGCTCAAAGAAACTGCGGGATCTATTCTATTCCAAGAAGATTGTTTCGACCTTTGAGGCTCTAGCAACTTCTCTATGGCTCCATCACCTATGGAAAGACTTGTTGAGGACGATGATAGTTTGTTTTTTTTTTTAAAAAAGGTCATTCGTTTGTTACAGGTGGAAATAAAATATCTGACCAACTAAGCCCCAGATATGAAATATCTGACCAGCTAAGCCCCGGTCTCATATGCTTCTTTAGTCTCTATTGCGTGTGATTTAACAACTAACGGAGAGCGAATCTAAACCCACTGTAGCATCACCAGTTCTGTTAAGGGACATTCCAGGTCAGTGCACCTTTGACGTCTTTGAAGGGTAGTGTTCAGGATTTGTCCCTTTTCCTATACAATCACATAATCAACCTCTATTTTTGGTTAGACAGCTCTAAATAAAAAGGAAGAACTGACAAGCATGCTAACTAGCCTACTAATAAAATTCATGAATTTTACATTAATTTTAAGCCTTGTTTGCATGGCATGCTAGGGACGAGGTTACCAGACTGGTGATTTTTCCCTGTATAATTCCAAACATAATGAACTTCTGTACTAGAGCACGTGAATATTTAGAGCAGGTATGTGGATGCAGGGCTGTGAGTGGGCCATGCAGGGCTGATTTGAAGCCCGGCCACCTCTGAGCTGTGAGAGGGGAGCAAGTCCGTATACGTCTTTTCCCAATCTTAGGCTCGTCATTCCAGTAATTCCAGGAAGACTGGCATGAACTGGCATGAAAGTGTATGTAGGCCAAGATGCTACATGAGAAATATGCTATACATCAGAGCCATTTTTTCCCCCTAAAAGCAAAATACTAAAGCTCTGTGCGGATCTACTAATTTTTAAATGTTGCCAGAACTGTGTGCAACTGGATCCCTGCCACCTTGTGGATGAATTAAAAATAACATTTCTCAGCTAAGGATAAGCAAGCATGGACTGAGACGCCACAATGCCAAAAGTATTCCCTCATCTGTCTTCACACACATATGAACTTGAGTGACATGCCATTCTTAATACATAGGGTTCAATAAGATGTTGGCTACCCTTTGCAGCAATAACAGCTTCGGCTTTTCATTTGTGAGGTTTGATTAGAAGTCCTGACTCACAGTTTTCGCTAATTCATCCCAAGTGTTGGTCAAGTTGAAGTTCTTCCACAACAAACTCACTAATCCATGTCTTTATGGACCACGTCATATTGAGACAGGAAGGGACCATCCCCAGACTGTTCCCATAAAGTTGGGTGCATGAAATTGTCGACTTGCCTTAGTTAGCTAAAAACATTAGAGTTCCTTTCACTGGAACTAAGAGTCTGAGCCCAAATGCTGAAAACAACCTCACACCATTATCCCCCACCGAACTAAAAACAAGCCCACACCATAATAGTCCTCCACCAAACTATACACTTGGCACAAAGCAGCCAAACAAATACTGTTTTCCTGGCAACCACCAAACCCAGACTTGTCCATCGCATTGCCAGATGGAGAAGCGTGATTGGTCACTCCAGAGAACGCATCTCCACTGTTCGAGTCCACAATCTTGAGTTACACCAATGCATCCGACGCTTGGTGATGTAAGGCATGGATGCGGCTGCTCGGCCTTAGAAACCCTTTCAATGAAGCTCTTTATGCACTATTCTCGAGACAATCTGAAGGCCATATGAACTTTGGAGGTCTGTAGTGTCTGACTCTGCAGGAAGATGGCGTCCTCTGCACACAATGAGCATCCATCGACTCTGCTGTGGTTTTCCGTGGCCTACCTACCGAGTTAGTCATTCCCAATCTCGTTCACTATGATATACCACCACCCATTGACTGGAATATTTAGTGAGGGGATTTCCTGAATGGACTTGCTGCACAGATGGCATCCGATCACAGTACCACGCTGGAATTAACAGAGTTCCTGAATCCAATTATTTGGAACGGGTGAGTGAATACTTTTGGCAGTGTACAGAATAATTATTCTACATTTGTACAAATCAATTTACTCCCCAAAACAAAAGAAAAAAAAAAGTTTTTAAGTGTTTTTTTTTTTTTAAGTGTTTAGCTAATGGGGGTAAATATTCTATAGATTTGAGCTGAAATGTCCTGTTGCAGAGGAAGTGATACATGACATCGCTGTAGCAGAACCACCCCAGTCTCCTGTTATGTTCTGTAGACGTATGAACCCAGTTGAGGGCCACACTGGTTTAAATGACACGGACCAGAAGACAGTGAATTAGCCACGTTCTCACTAAAGGAGAATAAATGCACTTTCCTACAGCATACTTAAGGAAATGTAGAGATTCTTAAACAAAGTTAAACTTTATTAAAATGTTATATTACATTGGTGCAGAAATAAGGACACAGAAGCATGAATATTAAATATTGAGGAAATTTGCCTCTGAAATCATTCCAGTGAATAATTCAAACTTCTGCAGCATAAAGAAATACAGTATCCCTGGCTACATACAGCGATTGGAGAGAAACACCTTACATAGATTTTCCAATAGCCAGCTCGAGTACAGAAATCCTGTTATTAAACAGTCTTTACCACAGAGCAGATAACTCAATCACCACCACCGTATTACACAGGTACTTTTAATCTCACTCTGATTGATAAAGTACTGTGATTAGATGGTTTAAAAAAAAAACCCAAAACATTGAACCATTTATCATTTCAATCATCTCTAGTCACCTCAATCTACACTAGAAAATATGAGAGAGAGAGAGAGAGAGAGAGAGAGAGAGAGAGAGAGAGAGAGAGAGAGAGAGAGAGATAGAGAGAGATATCTCAGTATAGCGTATGAGACAGCAGGCAGGCTGAGGTAATACATTGATCTGATGTTTTTGCTGGGGCAGGAGTCAGGGGTCATAAGTCAGGGGTCAGTGTCCACAGTCTTTGATCCATGGTGCAGGTCCAGGGTTGGTGCGCTCCATCTAGGCCTCTACGCCCTCCAGCTCAGGGGGGAGGGGGCTCTTGGGATGCTTGCTCTCAAAATGCTGCTTGAAGGTTTTGGGATCAGGCATTTGCGACTGTGGTGAGAAGCAACACAAGGGGTCAGTTCACTACATAGTGTCTGTACACGAAGACATGAGGATCAGTTCATTACAGTGTCTAGGGGTGCAGGAGACTTTAGGGGAGACCATTTCAGAGATTTTGGCAGGTTTTTTTGAGGTTCAGTAAATGCTGGAGTGAACTGAGCTTTTCCTAAAATGATTAACTTAAACAGAACATCTCATTTTGTGGAGTGCATTGGCGAACATCAAAACTCCAAAACATGAACAGTAATGGTGACTTTAGATTGTGAGACGAATACCCCTTTTCCACGGAATGGTACGGCCCCCACAGCTCCACTCGCCTTTTATGGTTTTCCACCCAAAAGGTGTAAATGGTAACTGGTACTTTTTTTTGCCATCACCTCCATCAAGGTTCCCAGGCGATTATAAAAGGTGACATGACAACACTGAGGTTTCTGATTGGTCAGAGACAATGGTCACTACATGGTCACAATGTGTGAGGAGTCACAAACAAGACATCCTGCTAGTGCTATACTTGGGCTACGTTCTATTGTTTAAGCTCCATTTTCTAGAGTTGCTGCCTTTATGTAATTAACAAGTCAATGGATATTTTTCTTGTGTTTAATTAATGTGTTGATAAGTGAAGTGTTCAATAACGACAACAACGATGATGATGATGATGATGGAGGGGGGGGGTTACTATCTGAAAAATGAAGTGCCCGGTACCAAAAGCGAGTTGGGTGGAGTCATGCTGAGCTGGTACCTGGCAGTGGAAAAAAGACTTAAGGCTCGAGATCAGTCTTACTGTGGGTGGGTGGTTCTTCTGAACTCTCCTTTAATAATTACTAACAATGTTAATTGTTAATTACTAACAACGTAAGAGCACAATAATGTGCTTAAGCACTTTATTAAGATTCAGATATACAGGTTTTAAATTTTTTATTATTATTATTATTATTACTATGTGAGCTGGAATTACAAAACGGGCGGAGAGGACTTGGGCCTTGACTGAGCCGTTATGCTGGTAAGCTACACCGGTCCATCTCACATATGAAAGGTATCTTTGGTGTTCTATATGCCAAACAGGTCAAACCTGTGGTTACTTCTCAGGCTGTCAGAGGACAGCTATGACGAGGCCTAGAAATTCTGATATCACATCTGTAATTAGGCATGTCTGATCCAGTTCTTAGCATGTAGTAAACTACAGGCATCAAGCTGCTGCTCTAATGATCGCTAATGACATTTCTCCTTGTTAAACTAATTCCCTATTATTTAAGTACACCAACATTTCTTGCTTTTGGAGGGCAATAACACCGATTCAGCTTTTAAATACAATAATATATATTTTAAACGCTTTAATTGCTTGAATATTGACTTGCAAATCTCAAGTACCTTAAGTGACAGTAAAAAAAGCCACATGGGTAAAAACAGGAGCAGCAGCCATCTTGAAGTGGGAATGTTGGCCACTTTAGTGGTAACAGTACGTCACAGCGCCACAAACACCAGAAGCAATTGTATTTGAGGCTGCTGGAGCACTTTAGAGTGGGAAATGTTTTAAACAGGTGTGGCTTCTTAGAGGCTGTATCCAGTACAGAATCAAGAAGGCAAAATAACCGAAACGTATTAAGTGAAATGTTATAATTTTAAGGTTCAGTCTTTTTTTTACATTTAAACTTTAGTACACCAGTTCTGACTGTAACAGGAACCTGGTCAATGCTATAGGGCACTGCTCTAAACCTCCAGTGTGAAATGTCATGCAAGTCTCATGATGTTTTCTCATAAACAGAACACATCTTGGGAAAGCCTGTGTTTCTGTTACTGGTATCACCTGCATACATGGGCAGCGCTCAGATTTACAGGACAATCTTGAGAGGACGTAAGTGCCGTGTGACAACACTACATGGAAACACAGAACATGGAAATGGTTCATGTCTAAATACAGAATGCCTGTCTAAATATAGACCATCTGTAATTTTCCCAAACAAACTACACCCCAGAAAGTAGTCATTTTGACAAAAATGACGATTTAGATGTAGAAATGCATTAGAAAGAGCGTTCGCTATGCTTTCACGGCGGGACGGGAGAGCTGAGGTGAGGTGGGCGTTGGGGTGAGAGGGCTGAGGTGAGGTGGGCGGGGCAGGCCGACTGGCACAGGGGCAAGGACCACGGCACAAATATGCCACATGGTACTTGAACTAAAGAAAGCTTGTGGATCAGACACTATTCTGGAGACACTTTGTAACATAACTAATCTAGTTTTTGCCCACATTACATATTTTAGCTCCAACACACCACATATATGGCATTTTCACACTTGTCTTGATTACCTGAATTTGCACACCATACTGATTCTGTGCTCATTTTGGGGAGGGGCTTAATACGGGTTTGCTTTCACAGAAGAATTCCCACAGACTGATTACGCCACTCCATATGTCCCTTTTCTCCTCTGATCTACCTACTAGCCTGCAGGACAAGGAGTTCACTGGTTTTTACTATGTTCCTTGGACACAAACATTCAAGCAGTGAAGAACAGCATTTCTTGGAGTAACCCGTCAAAATGAATGAAACAATCTCTGTGCAATCAACGCACCCTCAACCCAAGGTTACTGAGAAGGTTAACAAAAAGATTAAGTGTTTGAAACTAACCCTGCAGACTCCGCAGGTGAACACCAGGGCAGCTTTCGCCGCCATCTTCTGGTCGTGGCCTTTCGACTTCTTGATCTCCGCCTGCTTCTTGGCGTTTTTTTGCTGAGACTGAATCTTCTGGTGTCCACGAGCCATACTGCCTCTGTTAGAGAGCAAGATGTGCCATTTGACACCACACACAATTTAAAGGTTGTGTGACAACTATAGTGACGTGCTGTCAAAAACACAGGCAAGATGGGTTAGCTGCAGAGCCCTAGAAAGCAGGCTTGTCATTAATCAGGTGTGTAATTCTGGGTGGATGGGGAAGAACTAGTCTTGAAGGCTCCTCTTCTAGTTAAAGACAAGATAAAATACAGAAGGCCTTAGACATACAACATTTACATGTTCAGATTGACATCAGTAAATCACATACAGCCATCAGTCAGGCATATTTCATATTGGGTGTGTGCTTACATATAAAAACAAGACAGAAAAGCAGTTTTCGACGTGCTACCAAGACCTGTAGTGTCGACCCAATGAAACAGGCATCGTCTATAGGGCCTCCACATTGCTAGTGCGTATTACTGGAAAGCATGGCTTGTGTTGCCTATACTTGAATACAAGTAACCTAAGCTAGCAGTTTTGACCGTGTCAAAGATTCTTCCTTTTTACATCATACAGACGTTGTTAAAAATGTAATGAAAGGCTTGCAAATATAGCTAGCACACTTAACTTCTCAAGCAGCTGGGACCATCGAGTCGAAATGCTAAACAACCAACTTTGATCCAGCTACTTAGTTAACTAGTTAGCTAACTTTGGACTGCTTCTAGCGAGCATATACTTCAAATCACATTTTCAAATAAGAGCTGAGCGTCCTTTACGGCTCACAAATACGCCTGGAATATATATACTTTGATAGCTTATTGGGCTACCTAGCTAGGAAGATACATTAACAAGCAAATAGACATGCTAGCAGCTAGCTAGCCATCAAGATTTAGGGAGCATTGAGCTCACACCTCGTTAGACAGCTGTTAGCATACCAGCTAGCGACAGCTAAGCTATAACTGCATCAAGGCCACAATTTGTATCTGGCTAGCTCGTCGTTATTACCGAAACACAAGCCAGATATACATTACAGCTACAGAGATTACTTCCAGATACAAAGAGACAAGAGTGGTGTTGCTTAAATTGAAAAGAAAGAACTAAAAACCACGTACCCACACCCACCAAGAAGGAATCACTTGAGAGTGAAAAGTTTGCAGTCCTGTGTAGCTATTCCTGTGACAGCTGTGTGGGTATCAACACTCCTTATGTTATAGTTCCCACACGAGCAAATCTGTCGCGTCCCAATTCTGTGCTCGTTCACTTCCCCTACACACTTGGGAAAATCCATTGTGCAGGGGGGGAGGTCCTATTTTTAAATTATACGGCATGTTAAATCTGGATGATGCGTTCATGGCAGCATGCGATATTATAAGGAACTAACAATTCTTCAAAACATTGAATTATTGATAATAATTGAACAGCTATCTTCAGAGATAGGTAGTTTTATTCTTACTTGCTTGGATTTTCCATTTAGCTTGTTAGCCAGATTACCACTACATTCAGTGCCTATCACAAATAGTGAGACATCATTGTGAGAAAAAGATGAGTCAAGATGAGATTAAACATTCATTTTGGAGAAGGAGTGTGAGTATGGCTGTCTCATAACTAGGCCATATGTAATATATATGAAGAGAAGGGAGAGGGGGTGACCTGTACTTTAGTTATTTATCAGTAGCCTACCATTTATCACTGTAATCTTTAGCTTTGCTACATGGTAAGATGAATTCATATGAAAAATATTGGTACTGTACATTTGGTTTTAACGGAATGCGCAACACAAAGCAATAAATAAAACAGACATAGGATTCAGCAATAATATAAACTACATTACATTATATTAAATCACATTCTAAATCACATTATAGTCCTGAGAATTATAGAACTGTATTGTAACATCTTTGCCTTTGAATAAACCATTTAATATTCTTTAATTTCACAATAGTGTTTAGTATGGTGGCTCTGAAAGCCCATCGCGCTGCAAAACAAAAATGCAGTTTTCAATTGGATTATTTCAGTTGATCTTTTGTTTGTTTTAATAGTTAATAGTTTTAATGCTGTTGTTTTTATTAGTTTTAGATTAAAAAAAGATTTATTTAGTTTTTAAAATTTATTCTGCAATCTGTGATAAAAATTCTAAATGTATGAATTATAAACTCTAAAATGTTTAATCATTTTAGCATGGCTAAATTTGCACAAAATCAATATACACACAGATGTATTGTGACCACAAGTAGGATACTTAACACATAGTGTTTGGAACCATATTGTTTATTTTGGTATGAACATTTCAGTTCTGATTTATCTTTTGTATTTTAAAGAATTGTAGTTTATCTAACTTAATTTTCACTGCTGGAGCTGCTAGTTGTTTCCCTTTTCCTCATAAGGATAAGAATCCTGCTTGATAATAGCCAGCATATATTTTTATTCATTTGCACCATTTGGAAGAAAGCACGTCAGAGCACAATCTTTTGTGTTGACACTGTTGTCTTCTTGACAGTCTGAAAAAGCTAGCCTGGCACACTGGGATTCAGCAGTCTGCTGGAGACATTTATTGGTGCATTCCAGTGAACCTCGAACTGTGCAGGTAGAAATGTATACCAGTGGATCAGGAAAAATATGAAAGTTTTCCTATAAATAAATACGTGCAGCAACATCATAATCAACATCAACACCATAATATTCACATTATGTGCAAATATAGAGTTCACATTACACTGATACAGGTCAGTAGTTTGCTAGCCACATTAGCTAACAAAGGAACTATCTGACCACATAAATATCAAAAGAATAAAAAAATCGCCATAAGTGGATTAATCAGCTGCTGTTGGCTTGAAACAACAACACATGTAGGGCACTGCTTAGGGACTTTGTGAAATTGGGAAATATCAGTTTCTGTCAGCTAAAGACCATCTCTCTAATTTGAACAATGAAGGCAAAATAAAATATAATAAAACAATCTTTAAATGTTCAGTTTAAGAATGCATTTTTAAACTTATCTTAATTTTTATTATTTTCTAGACTTTTTCATTTTTCTTTTCATATGTTTTTGACATGTTTGTGATTTTGTGAATTGACCAAAGCTCGATTAGTGCGCTGTGTCCACCAACAGTCGTCAGAGCTCTGATGCTCCTTTTGATGGCTTGAACATGGCATGACCCCACATGGTTATCTACCACCACTGTAGATAATGGAAATTATGAGCCGACTGTCATACTGAGGATAAAACATTGGCAAACAATTGGTAAAAAAATGTAAAAACTCCTGACACAGAAGAAACATGAGAAATTCTAGATGAACGTATGTAAAATAAAGACATTTTCAACATAACGGTTCAATTCAAAGCACTGAGAAAACTTTGTAATAATGTTTCAATCTTTTATATATTTCAAAAATTATAATGAATTATGAAATTTCATTAAGAAATTAGTTTATGCCGTAATTATTTTGAATATAAACTTTTCACATGCTGTGCAGAAACATGAAAAAAGACATTGTTTCCACAAGGCATCCTAGTGTAAACAGGCTTCCGTAGCTACGTCCAACGAAACACATTAAACATTTTGAGGTCATTTTCCTTGGTATTTTAAATCACAATCCTTGAAGGACTGGTTTCAAAGGAGTTCATGGGTGGGCAATCGTGTTCTGAAGGCTAAGGCGACCTAAAATGCCTGGGGGATGTTATTCCATTCCCAGTAAAACATCACATATTAACCTACGGATTTTGTCACATGGCGATTATGAACGTGGTTACGCGCAACTTTTAACACTAGATGGCGCAATTTAGCTGTCGGCACAGAGGCCGGATCAGCTCAGTTCCAACTATATATTTTTTTTACAAACAAATAAACAAGACAATATTAACAATAATAAACGTGAAAAAAATCTTCTTTTGGTCAGTTGAGAACTGTTTGATGGTATATGTGAAATGGAAGTACAAAAATAGCCTAAGTTAATATTATCATTAAACATAAAGAAGCTCAGTAATCGAGTGAAGTCTGGTACACGTAGTTCAAGAGAGGATTGCCGCATATGTGTTAAGACCCCAACGAGATCCAGTCTAGCAGGTGCAGTGTTAGAAGCCGGGCCGCTATAGCCTGAGGGTCTTGTCATTACTGTGGTCTGTGGAGTATGACAGTTGAATGTGTTGGAACATTTGAATGTGTACATTTGCATACTTTTGCTTCAGATACACACCCACTAGTGAACTGTGGGACAGAGTTAAATGTATAAACCTTAAATTAAGATTAAGAGGTAATGAACAAACAATAATACACCAATCCTCATGGACAACCGCATTTTGTGTTTACAGTCAACAACCGCGCACTGTGCAATGCTAGGTGTGTTTCCCATAGGCTAAGTGACAAGCTGCAGGTGAGTTTAAAACCTGCAGGTGCCGTGTTGTGGTGGAGGGACTGAAAGAGAGGAGGCATGTCGCCTCTGTGCCCTGTGGCAGGCCTCAACATGCAAACACCGCCTCCACCACACCGCTCTCCTCCTTGGACAAACACCACCACAGAGAATCTGCTTTCCACGCACACCCTCCATTTAAACTGTTCTCCTTCTCAGCCAAAGCATAAACATCGGTCAGACCCCGACCAGACGTGAACCGGACGGAGATCGGCTGCCGAACAGTCCCCGTGGTGCTGCGCATGTCCGTAATGCCGCCTCGACACGGCGGTACCACGAACAGTGGCCAGTGGGCCGTGGGTTCATGGTAGGCGCTCCTGTGAAGGTGTCTGGGGAATGTACATTGCAGGGTACTCGGGTGGAAATGTTATCATTGTGAGAAACGTGGCTGTGGTGTTGAGTTTCTCATTTAGCCCCCATCATAAGGAAGGAAAACCATCTGTACGGCCCATTGTTAAAGTATAATTCCTCCTGAGAGAAAGACGTACAAGCCTATCAGGGCGAAGCAAAATGCTTCTTTATGAAGTGGTTTGAGCTGCACACATATGTCGATCTGCACTGGACTATACATTCATTATTCCTTTTGAATGAAACCAGGACGCATTACGTTACTTTTCGATTTGTGTGTGTGTGTGTGTCTGAATTTAGCGTATGTGCCATTAGATCTCAAGTGGTGTTTGGTCCCAGCTTGGGTGGAGATGTGCTGCCTCGGGTTATATGAAAGGAAATCTCCTGTGTGTGAGACCCAGAATAGCAGGGTGAGAATTTTATCCTCGTGTCTTTTGTGGTGTTTAAAAGCAGAACTTTCCTCACACGTCCTCTGGGTGTCAGGAGGTCAGAGGTCACTCCATTCTGCATTCACTGCTTTGAATGGAAGGTAAATTAAAACCTTGATTTATGCATTTGCATTCATTATAGAAAAAAACAGAAAAAAAACAAATAACTTGCCATGGCTTCTAGGAACCCGCATGAATCTGAAAGTCCACAATAATATAAAACAGTATTAACACACAAATATAAAAGCTCCTATAAAGATCAAATCCTATTATTCAGATCCTGTTATACAAACATAAAACATGCGTCTATACCTATAGCTCAGTACTGAGGTACTAAATGCTTTTCTATTTATTTGTACATTGTTTTTACATTGTTTTGAAGGTATTTTATTCTATACATTTTCAAATATGCCACATATGGAAACCGCTATGCCTTTATTTGAGGAAATTGTTGTGACTTGTTGAAACCATAGGTGCATTTGTAAATTGTAAGCCTATATCTGTGAGAGAGGATATAATACTGGTTTTCCTTTATAGTTTGGAGTTAACAGTCCGCCCTCTCATGGTACTAAGGTATTTCTCATTGATGAACCATACCTCATACTTCATGTATGTGCATGTGTGAAGGTCGGTTTTCACATTCTGCAGTTGAACCGAGGCTGATCTGTGATGGAGGGACACACTTTACATGCAAACATGTTTTAAGACACTCAGGCCTGTCTGTCATATTTAAATGAGAACAAAGAGATGAACACATATCCTGGAATATCATGCTAATTCATGGGGAACTTCTTTACATCTTCCTAGTAACTTCTTCCTCTTATATCATCACGCTACACGCCGTGGAAAACGACTAAACCCCCAACATGCTCACTATCCACCAAAACAACACAACACCAAACACCACGAGATAAAAGTCCTATTGCCACAGTTTTCTCATTTTGACTCTTAGAGAATTTGACTCAGAGAAACAACAGACGTTGTCTTCATCGCCCCGCGAGTCACGCGAAGCCGTGTGTTTCCGTCCTGGAGACAGGGGGATATGATAACACATAGCAACAGTCCATGAAGCTAATGCAAAACCAACTACCCACACAGCCGCTTTCATAAGCGCCGTGTCTGAGGCGAGGCCCACGCGGGACACAGTCCAGATATGTACGTGATATGCACCCTATATTTGGTGTAGGCTGTCTGTGTGGGAGGTAGACCATTTCTAATGTAGGCAGTGTGGAGCGTAAGTAGGTTGTAATGTAGGCAGATTGGGCTAGACAGTTTCTAATATAGACAATGTGAGGTAGACCATTTCTAATGTAGGCAGTGTGAGGTGTAGACAGTTTCTAATATAGACAATGTGAGGTAGACCATTTCTAATGTAGGCAGTGTGAGGTATAGACAGTTTCTAATATAGACAATGTGAGGTAGACCATTTCTAATGTAGGCAGTGTGAGGTGTAGACAGTTTGTGATGTTCAGTGTTGATCGAAGGAGGAATGAAGGTCCTTCTTTTGAGTTTTGAGCCTGAGGCAGTTGGTCCTTTTCACGTTTGCCTTTGGCGTGCTTGTTACGGCCTACAATCATGTAAACATCATGTAAATAATGAAAGGATGAAAAATGTTTTCAAGGTAGATGTACAGGCAACCCCAGATCAACGATCCCCTGTAGTGTGTGTACAGTGGTGCATTTCTGCCCCTGCTCCTGTCAGCCACCCCCCCCCCCCCCAGCCCCCCAGAGCAGGTAGACCCACGAAGGCTGGGCAGGTCCTGACAGGTGTCTGATCCTCCGCCTCTGGAGTATCCCAGGCATGCGACGCTCCTCCCTGTGCCTGGCCGGCAGGGCCTGCTGCTGGGGAGGAATGTGCGTGTGGAGGGGCCGGTCGGTGCTCTCGGATCTCCCTGCGTGCCCGTGCCTGCCGCATTACGCACTGAGCTGTCAAAAGGCTCCGAGTGAGAAACGGCGGCAGACAGGCACAGAGACGCTGCTGCCAGCGGTCCGGACGTGAAGTGTAGGAACTGGCGCGGGGGGGGGGGGGGGGTGGTTCTGCCTCGGTTGTCTTATTTGCATAAGATCAGGAGTGGTTTACATTAGCATCATTATAGGCTTAACAAAGACACATCAAAACAAAAGCAATCAATTTCCCCAAAGGACTGTATGGCGAAATGCAAGTGTGGGTTCGTTGTACCTTATTTCATATGCATTACACATTCATAAGACTAACACAACTTCATAAGACTGTCATAGGGAAGGAAAGATCCCTGAGCAGGGGTGAAGTATCGTGCCCCGAGGGCACAGCTGTGGGCTGGACAATTTTCTCAGGATCCTGGACTTGGGAGCCGGCCGGCGGGAGCTCTGCTCCTGGCTTCAGGACCGTGGGTGGCGCCGGAGACGTCGGTTGGGATGGATCAAGGCTAATCCTGCTGCCGCGGCGGTAACTCGGCGAGAGACACAGGGCTCACGGACCTCACCTGTATTTATTTAGCAACCTCATTTGCACAAGGCCCTGAATAGAGCAGGTGCTCTCTCACTGCATCTGGGGAAAGGAGTGATGCGATTGTTACCAAAATATGCAGCACACAGTCCACACTGCAACGCAAAACACACACACAAGGGCACCACCATCCTGAAAGAGGCATGAATTTCTTTTTTTAAACTAGTAAACCCAACATCCTTCACCACAATGTCAACTTTGACTCTGTTGTCTAACAGCATTACACGTATTCAACTCTTATTTTTGTTGTAACGCTGAAGACGTGGTCCGCTGAGAGCCTGAACAGTCTAAACGGTCAAAGTGCATAAGGTCACAATGGTGTCATGGAAGACCTAACGGTCAGATGTTATCAGCATCGGCCTGGTGCTCCTGTAACTCCGACTGTCTGTCCCTCCTCTTCTTAATGGAGGGACTCATTGTCCACAACTTGAGCTTTTTTTACAACTTCTACTGAATGACTATGCTATGCTCAAAACAAAGGCTCATGTTTACTTGCCTGAGGTGTTGATCAACAGACTCCCACACAATAGATACCCTGTGTTTACGGAGCAATGAAGCACACTTTTCCAGAGAAGCCCCAGATTAGTTTGTTTGGAGGGTTCGGGTTAGAGGGGCCTAATGACAAACATTAAAATCTTCTGCAATAGGCTCATTAGGGTGACAAAAGAACTTTGTAAACACCTTGTCAAACCCATATTTGTCTCCGTCAAAACGCTACGCCTGACTGCAAAAGCCAGGAAGCAGGACATCGATTATCATTTAAGTGATGAAAAACATCGTTGTCGCCCATTTAAAAAAAACCGCAATAAATCAATGTGAGCGAAAGTAAGCATCAATACAAAAAAAACACGAACGTTTGTCATCAAACATGATCATGAATCTGCTAAATTGATGTGTTTATTATTTTCCGTGCCGGCACGCTGCAAATGTGTCGCAGCCTGTTATTCCTGGAATAAAGGCAAAGTTCCAGGAGTGTGAAACCGTGGGAGAGTGTCTGTCGGTTGAGCACATCACTCACAGTTACTCACAGGTTCGTCTGGGAACTCACAGGGACCGTTTGTCGGTCATAGGGCAAGCCACATCACGACACCACAGCTTCCACAAACACCTGTGTGGCAGGGGAGACGGTGCCCGGCTGGCACACCCCCTCTGGGCGAGACCGGGCTGCCCTCTCTAGTCCACTCCTCTCAAAGTGGCCATAAAGTGTAGACACGAGGACCATTTCCTGCTGAAACGTTTGTATATGTGTCTGTAGGCCTTGGAGAACTGGGACACACACACACACACACACACACAACAGCAACAGTTTAGCATGAACACACTCAAGTGTGAAAACAAACCTAACCGTGCCAAAAAATGTTTACATTGATTATCGAGATGACGATACACAGGCTTTGAAATGAGTCTCATCCTGTTCTACATGTGATGCGTATGCCTACAGGTGATGTGGGTCTTACCTGTTCCGCTGACCTATCACTGAAGCACCTCCACCTACCTCCACCAATCGCAGCGTTTGGCTCGTCCCTCCTTCAACCCAAACACTTTACACCGAAAAAAAAAAGAATCCATCAAAGTTAAGGCAACCTATAACCAATTCCAAAGCAATGGCTATATAGAATCATTGGAGAAAGAAGCTTTATTGTGTGTTTATGCTTTTTAGGTGCACGGGTATTAAGAGATCAGCTATAACCTTCCGTAAAGTCACGGACGGGGTAGCCGAGGTGTTGCTTACCTGCTCGGAACTGGTGAAATAAGCAGGGCAAGAAAAGCAGACTTACCTGTAGCCCGGGTTTGGTGTCTCTCTCACCGCGCTGTCTTCTGTTACCTGCACCGACTTGAAAGTCCAGTTTCACAAGGAAGAATCGTGGAGGAAGCAAAAATATGTCACAGGAGACAGACAAGTAAGTGATTATTATGCGGTGCCACATATCTTCGATTAGGCAAAGGTTATCGTCGATAGGGACTTTCCCCAACTATTTCAAAGTTTATTTCGAAGATGTTATTAAGAAAGGTTTATTAAATTACACGAAGAATACTATTAGGAATATATTTTTGTAATGAAATGGGGTTATATATTTACCGCATTTTATTTTGATAGTCTATGCTGGCTATGCACAAGAAACACTCCGCGAAGTCACTTTGCTGTCGAAATCGCCATTTTTGAAGAAAGGGAGAAAAATAAAGCTACAGGTTTACTTTAAAATGTTTTCAGTTTTATTATTTTATTGTTTTACATCTTTTTAAATATAAATGTTTTTTTTCAAATGTGAGCAAGTACCACTGAATTATGTTAAGAAATTTCACGGATTTTATCAGTCAGTGCTGTCACAGCCTCCTGTAGACTTCTGAAGAATGTGTCAGTAGATGTGGAGGTTGGAATGCAACGGACCCCTTCCACAACACTGCTACGGGCTTGCCATGCAGAAATGACCATGCACGTCTGAAATTCGTTATGCTCTTGTTTCTTTATTTAACTTTGAGTCCTTTCAGCAGCTCTTAGCCAGTCTTGTGTTGTATTTGAACATATTATTGTCTATACATCGTGATTTAACACCAGTCTTTTAACTGTTTGAATAAGAACCAGTCTAAACGGAAAATACGATTTGTATATGTCTTTGGAAGGGGTCCGTACTTTTAGGACAGATGACTTTTTTACTTCTTGTTCGACTGTTCTCTGGTAAACCTGCTGACAGCCACTATCAGGTGTTTATTAAAACAGCCACATGACTGTCGTTAGCCCCTAGAAGTTCTCAGTGCTCTGTGATAACGTCTACCTGCTTACTGTATTCACAAATGACTGTCGTGTCACTGCCACGATACCCCTGCAATTTAAGTTTGAAATTTCATTTAATTATTTGATTTGATTTAGCTTGTCTGTATTAACACTGGCACTTACTAAACCTTGGTGATACACAAGTTGACATGTAACAAAAACTCACCACCACCACCACCACCACCAGAAAAACAGCCAGAGCTCTTAATTTAACTCAGAAACCTCTGAATAAGTAATCAGTTGGAAGAAATACACAAACCACTGCCCCTGAAGTTACTACCAATTTGGAATAATTGGTCTCTGTACTCTGCTGTTTCTCAGCCTGTATGACCAGAGTAGGCGGCGTTTACAGTTCTCCACATCAAAGTGTGTATGATCCTCGTGTGATCTCAATATAATCAGCTTCCTATCTGCACAAACCCACATGACTACCAGGTGGCTCTGGAGGAGAGATCTGCTTTACTGGGTGTCTAGGACCAGGGGTTTCTCCAAGCCCTAATATTAACCACAGATCTCAGAACAGTAGGTTATAGTTATTATCTACTTGAGAGGATTCTGGACCCATTAAGTTGGAGCTATTAGTGTCATGTACCCTCTGATGTGCTCACACGAAACTACATGTCCCAGCATCCTTAGCGCAGACAAACGGAGAATGAGGCAACCAACAGACTTCACAGATGATCTTCCACAGACTTCTATTTCCACATGGCTCTTGTTAATTGTCCTCACATCTAAAATCGCCTCATTGTGAAGTATTGCCACAGTTCTTCTACTGTTTTTCTTTCAGTGTGCATTGCTGTAAAAAGGTGTTGGCCTCTCTGTTCTCTTGTGTTTACATATCAACCCTGTTGAACTTTTGCTGAAATCGTCTATCTCTGGATCTTACCTTTGCCTGTTTTTGGATTATGAGTTTGGATTATTTATATATATTTATAAAACCATGTTCTTCTACAAGCATCTCTGAGTCCTTACAATTAGAAACACTAATGTTTTTTTCACTTAAAACATAGCCAATGGCTGTATAAACTTATTCTAGTCCTACTAGTCCTATTTGATTGACCGAGATTAAACCAACATCATATCTTAGATAAGATGATGATTAATAAGATCCGAAGGCAACCTGATATGATATTGATGGTCCCAACCACAAAACAGTACTGAGCTAGCCTGTTTCCAACATTGTGTAATATCACTTACATATAGATTTATAATATATACGGCTCATATTTATGTGTGTGTGTTTCTGTGTGTGTTTGCATGGTTGTGTATGTGTGGTCATGTCTGTGGTTATGTGGTCGTGTGTTTGTGTGATCATGTGTGCTGTCGTGTATGTGTGTGTGTATGTGTGTGTGTGTGTGTGGTCATGTGTGCTGTCGTGTATGTGTGTGTGTGTATGTGTGTGTGTGTGTGTGTGTGTGTGTGTGGTCATGTGTGCTGTCGTGCATGTGTGTGTGTGTGTATGTATGTGTGTGTGTGTGTGTGTGTGTGTGTGTGTGTGTGTGTGTGTGTGTGTGTGTGTGTGTGGTCGTGCCCTGTCGTGTGTGTGTGTGTGTTCAAACAGTAGTAAGAGGTTAGTGGTGGTGGTGCCCAACGAGTCGTCCTTCCATGGGCGGAGGTCCTACACCAGTGAGGATGAAGCGTGGAGGTCCTACCTGGAGAACCCGCTGACCGCAGCCACCAAGGCCATGATGAGCATCAACGGAGATGAGGACAGTGCGGCCGCCCTCGGGCTCCTCTATGAGTACTACAAGGTCTCACACACACACACACACACACACATTTACATAGAACGACTCATAGAAAGCATGCGCACAGACACATACACATACATTCAAATACACACACACACACACACACACTGATGCACACCCTGTCACGCACATCTTTCCTGCAGCCAATCAGAAGCTGTAGGAGAGTCTGCACACGCCCATAACGTTCTACAGCTCCAAGTCCCATCGGTTGCCAGGTCCATTAAAACCACGCACTACTCTCAGGCACTACTCTTTAACGCCAAAACTGTGAACGATTTTGTTTAAACGGGAACTAAAGGAACAGTGTCAAAAGGAAAAGAAATTTCATGCTATTCATTCTATGCCCCAAACTTCCCCTGTCCTTCACACTTCCTGTACGCTCCCTAATCTAAAGCACGCATCTGCACATCAACAAGATGAAGTCATAGCACAGTGACAGAGGGGTCATTATTCAAGGGCCAGGATGGACTCAGGGTGGACTCCTGCCACAGGACCGAGGTGGCGTGGTCTGCTGTAGTGTTCTCTCGCACCACTGTTGTCATATCCTGGTGATTTCATCTCTCGTATAGATATGAGATATGTTTTTTTAAAACGTAGGCGTCAGTGATATCATTTCAGTGGCACGTCAGCATGTTAGCGCCCAGACTTCCTGTGTTCACCTTGTCTTCAGGTTGTAGATCTTTTGTGTTCTTCTGCTTAGGTTCCAAAAGACAAGCGAGTGCTCCCCATTAGCAAAGTAGTGGAGGTCACAGATGAGCAGGAGAAAAGGTGAGCATTTCTGGAGCAGGTGCCCAGGAAGAGTTAAGCCTGGTCCTCATAACCCGGACTGTGCTCACGGAGAGACTGAGGGAATAATAATTTACTCAGTTACTCATTTCTGTGTGTTTTAGAAATGCTCTGTTGGGGAACGGCAGTGGCACAGACTCTGAGTCTGTGGACAACCACGTCCAGGTGCTGAAGTCTGTCCCCGTGAACTTGTCCCTCAACCCCGAGCACCAGGACCCCAAACGGGAGGCGTACGGCGGAGGGTCGGGGGACGGCGCGGCCGTTCCCGTGGTGAAGGCCGAGGCGTACGCCCCTGTCTTCATGAACTCCGGAATCCACTACAGGGCTGAGGGGGAGGAGCCAGCGCGTGTCATCTACGAGCAGGCGCACTCATTCGACGACGCAGCTGTCTCTCACAGCGGCTACGGGAAGGACGAGCCCCGCAGTAGCCCAGACAGCACCTACGAGGAGGAGAGCAGCGAGGTGAGGCGGGGCTAACGTCGCCTAGCAACTAGCAACAGCTCGGGGCTACTCCACTGATGAATTCAGTGCCGTATTTTGGTTGAGAATGTGACAGCTTAATAGTTTTCTCTGCTTCAGAAATACCGTCCTTCTTCGCTTGGCGCTAACGAGTTCATCTTTGACCAATCAGACATGTGAGTGTCCTGTCCGGATCCATGAACGCCTCGTCATGCGAACGTGCTGACTGGCATTTATATGCTATTCAAATGTCATCAATGAATAAACATCAGGTTGCGAGCTAAAGGGAATTGCTTGTATACAATGTGTGTGTTGTGGTGGACAGAGACACCTTCCAGTACTCGCTGGAGGCCACCCGCTCTCTCCGACAGAAGCAGGGTGAGGGCCCGATGACCTACCTGAACAAGGGCCAGTTCTACGCCGTCACGCTGGCCGAGACGGGCTCCAACAAACGCCTCAGACACCCCATTAGCAAAGTGCGGGTAAGAACAAGAGTTTTCTCACTGTCACTATGTTATCGGATTATCACGTGGCCTGATTAGAAAGGTTTATGGTTCCATTTATGGTCCCAAATGACTGGATGGCGTGTTTTCTTGGCGTGGCGGTACGAGTGTAATCGCTTGTTGTAAACAAATCTTATGTAATGGAAGACCTGCTGTGATTATTATCATGTAGTACCATAGTAATCCACACCACCTTCATCCCTTTGTAAATGAACTGTTAGTATATTAGAGTAAAAGATTTCTCAGTGAAATACGGTAGAAGTTTGAAATATTTTAGAATGAATGAAATGTGGTTTTTGCTTAGACACTGTTGTCATGACTCTTTTCTTTCTCTTTGTTGTTCAACGCTCCTACCTCACACACATCAACCCCTCCATCCAGAGTGTCATCATGGTGGTGTTCAGTGAAGATAAGAACCGCGATGAACAACTCAAGTACTGGAGATACTGGCATTCTCGCCAGCACACGGCCAAGCAGAGGGTCCTGGACATCGGTGAGAACCTCCGCCAGCTCTGCTGCCCTCTGCGCTCCTGATTCTTCTAATCTGGATTTGCGGCCCTCCTCTGTCCAGGCGCGGTGACCACAAAGCTCGTCCCATGTGAACCTTTGTCCCACCCAGAGCCGGAGTGGCTAATCGGGAGATTCGGGAGGATTCCCGATGGGCCGATTCATGTCAATCTCTAGTTTGGGCCGATTGGGTGGGAAAAATTATTTTGGGCCGGATTTGCGCATGAAACTCCCGGGCTGGAAAAGTGGCCCACTCCGGTCATGGTCCCACCTGTTTGTGAGTTAGAGCTGATCTAAAGACCTCATAGCTCTTTGGATTGTAGCTCTGCTGCATTTTGGAGGATTGGAATTGCAGAATATATGGGAAAAAACAACTCTGTTAGGGCATTAAGGTTGGGGCATTGGGATTAGGGCACTGACATTAGGGCACTGACATTAGGGCATCGGGATTAGGGCATCGGGATTAAGGCATCGGGATTAGGGCATCGGGATTAGGGCATCGGGATTAGGGCATCGGGATTAAGGCATCGGGATTAGGGCATCGGGATTAGGGCATCGGGATTAGGGCATCGGGATTAAGGCATCGGGACCGAGCAGGTGCTGGTTGCAGCCCATTTGTCCGCTGCCCTCTGGCTGACTGGGTAAAAGCCCCTTTGTGTGTTTGCTCCTCGAGGCCCACAGGAGATTGGTTCCTCTTGACTTCCTGCGGTAGTTAAGGGTGCCGGGCTTGGAGAGGGAGCATGCGTGCTGGACTCCGTGACCTTCCTCGGGGCACCTGCCTGAACAGCACCTTCCAAACGGAGGGAAGTGACAGGAAGCTCTCAGCTGTACGCTTGTGCGCGTGTCTAATGACAGGAAATCGAATTGAAATGGACTGTAGTGAGTTGATGGCTTGTGATACACTCTTACGGTTTTATTGTGATTTAAGACAATAGATGAAGCATTTTGTGGTTGTTGGTATGACACTGTGATGTAATCGCACATCGCTGTGATGTGGTTACACGTTTGCAGTTATCGGCAAGCGCCTTCCCGAATGTTGGAACAAAAGTGAAAATATTCTGGTTTGTTTCCATAACAGTCTTTAGAACAGTCTTTATGTGTGCTTTCTCTGTTGAACAAGGCAAAAAAAAAAGGCCACTCGGTTGTATGACAAGCTACAACCTGTGTGTGTAGAATAGCGGAGGTGGTATGTGTGAATGGTGAAAATATGGGACTTGTTTGGGCAGAGGGAAGAATGTCCTTTTCTCTTTCTTTTGAGCGGACCCACAGATGGCTAACCTGGATGATGTTTATGCTAACCCACTAACATGTGATGGCAGGCAGTTCATAACACCAAATGAACCTCTGAAATGTGCAAATGTAAATTCAAACTTTTATTAACCTTCTATATCTTTTTGGAGTGCTTTGAACCAATTTTGCAGCAGGACATTTGATATATGACAGACTAGCACAAATTTTTTTTTGAGGGGGGGGGGGGGGGTGTTGAATGGACCAGTTGAAAATGACCTAGAGCAAAAATTCAGCATGGCCTTTGTGAATCCACCAGGAAGTGTGCTGTTTATTTCCTGAGTTGTGGGTTTGGTTTGCTAGTATAATGAGGGTGAGAGTGAGTACCCGCTGTGCCTGTCCAGCTCAGGAACACCTTCATAAACACACACCTTCCATGAAGGTGCCAGCAGCTTGCGCATTCTCACGTGGTCAACGGTCATCTCTGCCTCTCTCCTCAATGTCCTTCCTCGAATTCTTACCCCCAGGGGCAATTTCTAAGGGGGTAATTAGGAGTAAGCAGCAGCCCTGTTTTAAGCCTGTGAGGAAATGACAGATGGTGAATGAATGATGGTATTATATGTAAGATTCCAGGGGAGGGGTTCGCCTGCTTACTCAGAGGTGGGGGGGGGGGAGTTGAGCTCCGGGCGTGCGGCCCCCAGCATCCCAGCATGCCTTTCCCTGGCAGGTGGAGCGGAGCAGACAGGGACTGCAACCCGACACCGGTGTCGTTGGGAGATTTGAATAGCAGTTGAGGTGGGATTGTTCCTCGGGCCCGGGGCCATGTCACAAAACCTGGGATCTGAATGGGCTTATTTAACGGGCAGGGGCGAACAAGAACAGAACCAGATGAGGCTCCACCCTGCACCCGGAAGGACCCCCCCCGCCATATCTCTGGTGCTCCCCTGACCTCTGAGGCTGCCAGTCGTGGGGGAGATCTGTACAAGAACGGGAATCACCCCAAATGGCTGGAGTGTGATTCCTAGCGTCTCTGAGCGTCATTAAGGTGCGCAGACAGAGAGACTCCACCCGTACGGGCGACGCCCACCTCTCCCACTCCGTCCCCGCAGCTACGAAGTGGCAGAATGTTGACCCAATGAGGGGCGTGAGAGGCAATAAAGAATGGCTAGCCTTTATCACGCTCAAACAGTTACTTTGATGGCAGAATGAGTGTGTTTACCCAAGCAGATAACATTTATCTAGAATGGAAGTGTGCTGGGTTTTATTGTGCATGCCAAGTAGCAGTTATCATGTTGCAGGATCTAGATGAACCGCAGTTTACCTACTGTGGGAGATCTTCCTGGGATTATGTTCTTCTTGGGATTATGTTCAGGAACTTCCATTGGAAAGGTTTTTTTATTTTTTATTTTGACCTAAATCTTTGTGTGTCATATTCTCATTTCTCCACAGCGGACTACAAAGAGAGCTTCAACACAATCGGGAACATCGAGGAGATCGCCTACAACGCCGTGTCTTTCACGTGGGACGTGAACGAGGAGGCCAGGGTGAGGACCCTGCTCAGAAGTATAGGAGCATGGCTTGCTCACAGCACAGCAGCGCCCCTCGATGGACTGGAGGTCCATGTATGGCTGTGTGCTTTGGACTTAGGAGTATCCGGCTAGGGGCGGACCCTTTTCTTGAGAACCGGTGCTTAATAACTTGCGTCCATACTGTTGGAGTCCTGTGTTTTCGGTCTGTTATATCTCACCTGCTGGGTCCTGTTAAGAGGAATCTGTGTTAGTATCTGCTCTAGTGCCTTGCTCTCTCTCTCTCTCTCTCTCTCTCTCTCTCTCTCTCTCTTTTTCTCATTTTCTTTCTCCCATTCTCTCTTTCTGTCTGTTTCTTTCATTTTCTCTTTCCTATTGTCTGTCTCTTCTCTTTCTCTCTCTCTCTCTCTCTCTCTCTCTCTCTCTCTCTCTCTGTATGAACACTCCCTAAAACCTTTCTAAAGTGTGACACTAGGGACAGGCCATGCCATTGTTCCTGTGCATGCGCACGCACACACACACACACACACACACACACACACACACACACACACACCCCTGTCTGTTTGTCCACGGTCCTGCTTCGGGTGCCCCCACCAACGGGCGCCCCCACCCGCCGTGCCCCCACCCACGGGCGCTGGCCCAGCTCCCATTGTCCCCTGCTTCACAATAAAAGCCCAGCTCAAACAGTCTCTTCAGGAGGGCGCATTCAACACCGACTCTCCGAGCAAACATTTGCTTTTCAAATCCGCATCCACTCAGAGCCATTAGTGTGGAGCTCAGCCCCGCCCTCTGTGCAGGAGGGAGGGAGGGGTTTGGGGAGTGCCCCGCCTCTCATTACCGTTACACCACATCAGTGGGGATATGTAAATATATACGGCCGTGGCTTATGACACTTAAGAGTGAAAACAGAAATGTACAAGGGGCTATGTTTTGTGTTTTTAGGTTTAGGTATAGTGATTGTTGGATAGTAGTTGTTGAAAATAGCTAAATTGTTAGAAGTACTGAGTACTTATTAGATGGAATAAGATGTGAATAAGTTTCAGAGACAATCATCTCCTCTGGAGTAAAATCAGGCATTTTCTGAACAGGTTTTACGGGATTTTTTAGACAGACGCAACTGGCCCAGGTCCCATATTAAATTTGGTCTGTTGTGGTAAAGGCGGTAGTAGGTTTGCTTTTTAACCTGCTGTTCCTTTAGTTTAATTTTAGCCATAAAGATAAGAATCTGAGTGCAGCAGTGTACCCCCAGGGGCGGAGTTAAAAGCCCATCTCTTCATTAAAGCTGGAATGGAGGCGGAGCCAAACCCATCCAGCCTGCCATTGATCTCTGGAGTGGAAATTATGACTGTTTGAAAAGCTGAAACCATGAAACCATTATTTCTAGTTTTGTTGCAGAGATCCATTTGATTTGTCAGGATTTTGAATAAATTGAAAACTTAAAACCTTGATTAATAAAAGACATTTCATTCACAATAGTATTTCCTCAAGAAAGGCATGAGTTTTCTTAAGAGCTCCTCTTGCCTGTCTGATCTGAGGACCCATTTGTGAGAAATGGTTAATAACTAACCACATTCATACATGTTTAGTGAGGGAGGCCGTTTTCATCTACACCTGGATTCCTTGGAGGATTTCCTGTGGAGTTTGGTTTCCTTCCTGTTATATGGAGACGGTGGGGTGTGGAATATGTTTCTGTGAAGTGTGAGGCTGTGATGTGTGTATCTGTTGAATGTGTGGCAGTGTGTGGTGTGTGTGTTTTGTGTGGTGTGTGTGTGTGACGTGTATGACTAGGCGAGTTTGTGTGGAATGTGTAGTGACTGGCTCTATGTCCTTTAAATCTGGGTTCATCCATTTCTTACTCAGCGGTTTGTGCAACAAGTGCTACGTTAATAATTGAGTTTTATCAGTGAACACCATAAAAATCTGAACTAGCAATAGAGTTAAACATTTAAAGTTTATTCACCAGAATTCTTGCTTAATTATGACATGTTGCTGAAGTGATAAGATTCAGTGAAGGTGCTCGCTTTACTTTTGTGTTTGATACATTATTTATTAATTCGCTATTTAAAATAAACTCAGATTTTAATGTTATACTAGTTTCTTTAGATTACAGTGTTTATTAATTTGTGGGGCAATCATCATGTCTCTCTGTGATTGGCTAATGGAACAGTGATGCGTGTGCTTTGTGTGTTTCTGATTGGTAGATCTTCATCACAGTGAACTGCCTGAGCACAGACTTCTCCTCTCAGAAAGGCGTGAAGGGCCTACCCCTGATGATCCAGATCGACACGTACAGCTACAACAACCGCAGCAACAAACCCCTGCACAGGGCCTACTGCCAGATCAAGGTCTTCTGTGATAAGGTGACACTTGACTTGTGGACAGCAACAGGTGTGAGACTGTAAAGGCTTGAAGAATTGAGCGTGATGCGTCGTGAGCAAGTGTGAACATTCAGTAACAATATCAGTGATTTAGTCGTGTCTTTTCTGGTAATTACTCTCAAAGCCCAATCCTGGTTTCTCACGTTTAATTAGACCACTAACATTGGTGCAGTTTAGAGAGGGACGGGGGGTGTGGGGTGGGGAGACATGTACCCTGTAATTCCTGCTCACACTACACATATAATGTGTGAGGAGATTGGGTGGTGTGAATGGAGCCCCCACACCAGGTTCAAATGAAGCCTGTGCCACTGTCTGCTAATTTGAAGGGGCTGTCACACATTGTAACCGATAAATGAATCTGAATGTCCTTAAAAATGAGGTTAAAGGTTCCACCAGACAGTAGAAATTAGGAAAGTTGTAACTCTTTAATACCCTCTTGTGGTTGTGTTTAGAACGACAGTTACTCAGTTACTGTTTAGGTGCTAAAAGAGTAATCAGTAGTAGTGCTGGGACTCATTAGTAACGGACCAGCGCACGTCATTAACATTAAGTCATTTCGTCACTTCTGCCTTTGTGTGTGTGTGTGTGTGTGTGTGTGTGTGTGTGTGTGTGTGTGTGTGTGTGTGTGTGTGTGTGTGTGTGTGTGTGTGTGTGAATGTGTGAATCAGGGAGCAGAAAGAAAGATCAGAGATGAAGAGAGGAAGCAGAATCGTAAGAAGTCAAAAGGTTTCTTATTTATTATATTTTCTTCTTCTTCTTCTTCTTCTTCTTATTATTATTATTATTATGATGACTATTGCTATTAAATATAATGTTAATTCTAGCTATTATTGTGATTTATTGTAGATCTGTATTCTATGTACTTCTCTTATTTTTCAGTCATACATTAAATATTCTGCCGCTTCACAAACCATAAAGAATTATACAATTATAAATGAAGAAAATATCAAAGATAAGAGCAGAATAATCACTAAATCTAGTCAAATATCAAAGATAAGAGCAGAATAATCACTAAATCTAGTCAAATATCAAAGATAAGAGCAGAATAATCACTAAATCTAGTCAAAAGATTCTAACAAAAGATCGAGTCATTTCTGCAGCTCACCTCAGACACCACTGAGTGGTCTATAGCGCACTGTTATAACGCTGTTATAACCCCCACCCTCAGGAAAGGACGGAGGCGTGGGGACGGTGTCCGTTCCCAAAAAGGGCGACACCACCTTGTTCAAAACGATGACGGATCTGGACGCTCAACCGGTGCTCTTCATCCCGGACGTACACTTCGGGAACCTGCAGAGGGCAGCCCAGGTATGAGGCACGGCTGTGTGAGCGTGCCCGTGCGAACGTGCCCGTGCGAGCGAGCCCATATCAGAACACGGCCCTCTATAGTTTCCCACAGGGCCCTGAGGACAGCAGCTCTGACCTTGAACATTAACGCCCTGGAATCTGTATGACTCTCATGATATGCGGGGCTAATGGAAAATTAATGACACGAGATCTCAGCTGTAGTTATTATCATCACAGTGGTGCTGAAATCAGTAGCTAAGATCTGGCAGACTCGGGGGGGGGGGGGGGGGGGGTTTATGAAGATTGTTTTAACTAAACTCTGTTTACAGGTATTTGCCTTCAACACAGAGGAGATTGAAAGAGAAGGGTGAGTTTATACCGCACTCTTCAACACACACTGGGATTTACCAGAGCAGGACAGCAGGGGGCACTGTGTTTCTCCAAATGTAAAATAAAAGCAATATGAATTTCAGTGATAACTTTGTTCCTTAATCAAATAACATCTAATTGGTTTTTCATGGGCAAACAAAAATAAAACCCCCAGACCAGGAAGAGAACTCTGCTATTGCCATTTGCTATAGTGATCACTATGTTTTAAGCATGTGATTGGCTGTAGAGTGATTGACACATGGCTTGGTGGCTTGTGATAGGAGCGTTCTGGTCAAGAGGATGTTCCGCACATCTGAGGACGATTACTGCCCTTCCCCTCACAAACAGTTCAAGGAGGAGACCCAGAAGAGAGGTGAGTGAGAGCAACACCCTTAAGGGCCACAGTTCCTTCCTTGAAGTAACAATTTAACCCCAGATATGAGGTGGGGAACAGCAGACATGTTTTTTTTTGTCCGGTGTCAGCAGGAGACGTTTTATGAGTTGCCCTTGTGTTCTCAGTGCTGCTGTACGTCCGGAAGGAGTCCGACGAGGTGTTTGACGCGCTCATGCTCCGCTCACCCACCCTGCGCGGGCTCATGGATGCAGTGAGTAACTCCTTCCTGTAGATGGCGCACTTCTCACAGCCGAGAACAGGCTGAGAACAATCAGGCAGCTGAAGATTTCACGAGCCACTTTACGAATCTGCATATTTGAAAACTGTTAATTGGTTCTATTGTTTAGTTGTCGTGTCTGTCAATAAGTAAGATTAATTAACGATGTGTTTGTTTCATGAGTGTTCATTAGGAGTTTGGTGGTGTGTTTTCTCGATGCTCTGCAGTATAATCCAGCATGGGTGAGCAAGTATGTTATTGTATTTCTACAGATCTCTGAAAAATACGGAGTGCCTGTTGACAGGATTGCCAAAATCTACAAGAAAAGCAAGAAAGGGTAAGAGATTAGCAATGAAAAACAACCAACAGCTAATATCAAAACTCTCACAAAACTTGGACACTGGGATTCATGTTGGGGACAGAGATATGATAGCTGGCTAGCGTACGATAGCTGGCTGGCGATGGCATGTGTGTAACGCTGGAGTGTTGGAGGCTGGACGCAAGTGCAGACAGTTAAGCGGTTTAAAGTACAGACGAACAAATTAAACAACAGTACACAATCATGAAACAAAGACAAATTCCAATGTCAACCAAGAACACATGAGAACACTAACAGAAAACACTAATACACTGAACAGGGGTGACATAAAGGCTAGGAATAAAGATAGCAAACCACATTCAAACTCATAATACCTACAACCACTCACACTATCAAAGACAAACCAAAATATATAACTGATGAGAACCAAGAAACACTAGAAATGGTACATAGAGCATGACAATATCTATATAGAAACACAACAACATAGAGCATGACAATATCTATATAGAAACACAACAACATAGAGCATGACAATATCTATATAGAAGCACAACAACATAGAGCATGACAATATCTATATAGAAACACAACAACATAGAGCATGACAATATCTATATAGAAACACAACACAACAACATAGAGCATGACAATATCTATATAGAAGCACAACAACATAGTGCATGACAATATCTATATAGAAACACAACAACATAGAGCATGACAATATCTATATAGAAGCACAACAACATAGAGCATGACAATATCTATATAGAAGCACAATACAACAACATAGAGCATGACAATATCTATATAGAAACACAACAACATAGAGCATGACAATATCTATATAGAAGCACAACAACATAGAGCATGACAATATCTATATAGAAACACAATACAACAACATAGAGCATGACAATATCTATATAGAAACACAACACAACAACATAGAGCATGACAATATCTATATAGAAACACAACACAACAACATAGAGCATGACAATATCTATATAGAAGCACAACAACATAGAGCATGACAATATCTATATAGAAACACAACAACATAGAGCATGACAATATCTATATAGAAGCACAACAACATAGAGCATGACAATATCTATATAGAAACACAACACAACAACATAGAGCATGACAATATCTATATAGAAGCACAACAACATAGAGCATGACAATATCTATATAGAAACACAACAACATAGAGCATGACAATATCTATATAGAAGCACAACAACATAGAGCATGACAATATCTATATAGAAACACAACACAACAACATAGAGCATGACAATATCTATATAGAAGCACAACAACATAGAGCATGACAATATCTATATAGAAACACAACAACATAGAGCATGACAATATCTATATAGAAGCACAACAACATAGAGCATGACAATATCTATATAGAAACACAACAACATAGAGCATGACAATATCTATATAGAAACACAACACAACAACATAGAGCATGACAATATCTATATAGAAGCACAACAACATAGAGCATGACAATATCTATATAGAAACACAACAACATAGAGCATGACAATATCTATATAGAAACACAACAACATAGAGCATGACAATATCTATATAGAAGCACAACAACATAGAGCATGACAATATCTATATAGAAACACAACACAACAACATAGAGCATGACAATATCTATATAGAAGCACAACAACATAGAGCATGACAATATCTATATAGAAACACAACAACATAGAGCATGACAATATCTATATAGAAGCACAACAACATAGAGCATGACAATATCTATATAGAAACACAACACAACAACATAGAGCATGACAATATCTATATAGAAGCACAACAACATAGAGCATGACAATATCTATATAGAAACACAACAACATAGAGCATGACAATATCTATATAGAAGCACAACAACATAGAGCATGACAATATCTATATAGAAACACAACAACATAGAGCATGACAATATCTATATAGAAACACAACACAACAACATAGAGCATGACAATATCTATATAGAAGCACAACAACATAGAGCATGACAATATCTATATAGAAACACAACAACATAGAGCATGACAATATCTATATAGAAACACAACAACATAGAGCATGACAATATCTATATAGAAGCACAACAACATAGAGCATGACAATATCTATATAGAAACACAATACAACAACATAGAGCATGACAATATCTATATAGAAACACAAAACAACAACATAGTGCATGACAATATCTATATAGAAACACAACAACATAGAGCATGACAATATCTATATAGAAACACAACAACATAGAGCATGACAATATCTTTAGAGACAGGAGCAAAGCACTAGACACAAATGCAGATCATAACAAACATACATACAGGCAAATGACCAATCACACAAATGATCAAACACAGGACGAAAATACACAGACAAACCAAGAACCAACCTGAAGACTATGATGAGGGGGGCGGAGACACACCTGAAGACCATGATGAGGAGGGCGGAGACACACCTGAAGACCATGATGAGGAGGGCGGAGACACACCTGAAGACCATGATGAGGGGGCGAAGACACACCTGAAGACCATGATGAGGGGGCGGAGACACACCTGAAGACCATGATGAGGGGGCGAAGACACACCTGAAGACCATGATGAGGGGGCGGAGACACACCTGAAGACCATGATGAGGGGGCGAAGACACACCTGAAGACCATGATGAGGGGGCGGAGACACACCTGAAGACCATGATGAGGAGGGCGGAGACACACCTGAAGACCATGATGAGGGGGCGGAGACACACCTGAAGACCATGATGAGGAGGGCGGAGACACACCTGAAGACCATGATGAGGAGGGCGGAGACACACCTGAAGACCATGATGAGGGGGCGGAGACACACCTGAAGACCATGATGAGGGGGCGGAGACACACCTGAAGACCATGATGAGGGGGCGGAGACACACCTGAAGACCATGATGAGGGGGCGAAGACACACCTGAAGACCATGATGAGGAGGCGGAGCACAAGGGAGGGATAGAAAAAATAGAAACCAGGAAACAAACCAAACCAAAACAAGAGAGGTTGCCGAAGGGAACATGACAATATGTTTCTGAATATTTTTTGCTAGCCTGTGTGAGTTAGTGGCACGAGCTAGTACAGTATTAATAACAGTGCAGTATTGTCATTTTGGCACTTTTTAAGAGGCCAAAACAACACAGAAGTGTAAACATTGACAAAGAGGTGTAAAACCAGAGGGTTTCTAGAGAGAATTGGTGCTCTGTAACATCTCCCATGTTAGTCAGACACCAGAAGAGCCCAGAATGAATGAGGATGAATGGAGCTAAATGGACAGAAAATGTCAAATTAAGCAAAACCCATTTGTTTCAGAAAAAAAGGAAATATAATATAATATATATTATATCAGCCCAGCTGAGGATTCTTGTGGGTGCCTTCTGGCATTTTACAGTCATTCTTTGATATAATGGAAGGAACAGGAAGAGGACTTGTTCCTCACCAACTGCCTCTGGTTAAACATTTTTCAGACATTTCTTCCACCATCTACGTCAGCGTTATTTACCATGTTTGTTGTTTGATGTAGAATCTGCGCATTTTAAAGTGCCGCATTGTATTCTAACAACCACCCCTCCCCCAATCCTACCTCTAGCAGTTGTTATTTTATGCCAAAGTTTAAAACTTAAAAGTGGTTTATAAGCTGTGGTTAGCTTTGGGCTAAAAGGTTGTGTGGGTGGCAACATGATGGGGATCAGAGCAGAGATCGCTAAGGCTGACCCGTGTCTCCTGTGCAGGATTCTGGTGAACATGGACGACAACATCATCGAGCACTATTCCAATGAGGACACGTTCACCATGAACATCGAGAGCCACGCGCCCGACGCCTACAAGATCACGTTGACGGAGATCTGACCGGCCAAGTGGATGTCCCCGCCGGCCTGTCTGGACAGGACTCGGAGACCCCTCCATCACCACAGAGCCTGTACCACTCTGACCGCTGTGGGGGTCACTGATGAAATCCCCACATCAGATCGTGCCTTTACTTCCAGGGAGGTTCAAGTCGGATTTGAAAGAGTCCAAGGGTTTGATAAAACCGGCATTTCATCTGAGTGGATCAGCAAAACAATGTAGTAATACTAACACAATGAATCAATCATTTAGGACAGTACTCAGCATAGTGGTGCTGTGGTTGTCTTCCACGTGAATGGTGTGAGCCACGTGTGGGAGGACGACGTGTGCAGTGGCGACGAAAAGCCACGTGAGCTGCCCAGCCTCCGTGTAAACACCCCCAGCCCACTACTGTAGGGAATCCACCTGTATGGACCACATACGGGCCATGCTGTTTCAGCCACTGGAGGGCATGCAGCCCCTCTGCTATGAGGACAGAGAAAGAACGTGAACGAATCTGTTCGATGTGTCATACGTGTGTCAGTTCAGTCATTTCAAGTGCAACTATGATAAAAAAAAAAAATAGGTTTATTAAGCACAGATTTAAAAAGCACACGGAATATGCATTTACAAACCTCTCAACCGCCGTGCCTTTAATTGGATTGATATTTGTTTTATATTTATACGTTTTTAGATGAAAATGACAGGCTTCCAATGTACAGGTCTATGTAGGCCTATAACAGACACTTATAATCCTGCAGATTTTAAAACATGCAGCTCCGTGCCACAAAGTCTTTCGCATTGCCCAGGCTAAAGTCTTGAAGTCTTACGACTATGTCCGCGGACCGAGGAAGTTGAGTCTGTGCACCTCAGCTCGTAGAACCGACTGAGAGGCTGAGAGACACCCGGCCTGCAGGAACTCGCAACTCAAAAAACGAAAACGCATGTCGGGACATCCAGGCAGACGTCTTCTGGAGTAAATGCCTTTGCCACTCTCGGGCTTTAAACATGAGTGTCTCCTCATTTGCTGGTCCAGTCAAAATCCCAAATGATCCCCATTTCATTAGTACAAAGACAACTGTTTTTTTATACATATTAAATATTATTAGCCTATTATTATTATTGTTATTTGTGCCATGTACAGTTTTATATGTTTTTTTAGTGAAAAAGCAATGCATATGAACGTGTACTGTTTCCTAGCGCATCACTGAATGTCTGAATTACCTGGAGCTGCGTGTGTTTCAGTAGACGTAGCCAACCCATATTCATTCACCTTTTACCTGTTGGGACTCGTGTGCGTAACGGTGCTGTGAACCGTCCACCGCGCTCTCAGAACCGCTGCGTGGCGACCCACTGAGTCCCCACCGCTCATGTTCACGGACGGAACGGAGGACGGAAGCTCCTCTGATCTGCAGACAAGACTGTGAAGGGTCTTTTCTTTCAAACTGGGAACACAACTGTGAGGCCTGACTTCCATTATTTTAGAAAGATCCATGCTGCCACTCTTAATTGTATAAACTGGCGTTGTCTGGCAGTACTCAATGGATTTCAGGATACCATCTTCCAAAGACGTAATGTTGGGCACTTGTAATTCATGTGTCTTTAAATAAATGTTGGTAACTTGGTGTGACTCATCTTAAGTTCCCCATTGCACCAGGGCGCAGATAATTTCCAACACGTATATTTTTAAGACTTTTAATTTATAATCAAAACAAATACCGTAGCTTTTGTAGAAACTATGGTAAAGACATTTTGTTCGATAGTTAACATACAGTATAAACTGACACAATACTGTCTTGCCTTTTTACAGTAATAATAATTTGTGAATTTGGCACTTGACCAGTTGCTGTTTTGTACAATTCATACATTGCAATTGCAAAACAAACAAAAATGCCACAAAAACTTATGAATGAGTCTTAATTTGGATTTTTTAAAAACTCTGATTTTTTTCACACTTCTAAAATCAGAAGACGTAATATTTTCTGCTGAAAAGTCAGTATTTGCATACCGAGTTTCTCGGCCTTCGACAAAACTAAAAGGTTCAGTGCTAGGAGGATTCAAACCTGGCCACGCCCACTGGATACATCTGCAAGTGTTCGTGTCCACGTTTTAGTTTGAAAGGAGTTATCAGCACGTGTATCTTTGCCTGACATTCTCTTTAGCTGAAGGCTCTGTTAGCCTGGAGATTGTGCTCCTGTAAATACATTTACATGAACTGAAAGTTACAGTTTACATCATGTGTACACCATTTTCATCCCTCGTGTGTGCCAGCACTCCTATAGCACGGTTAGTGCTGATCGAGGTGTATACATAGACTAATTCATACACAACACATAATGAAAAATATGCACACACAACCACACGTTAAAGCATCGGCGCACAGTCACAGATGCAATCACAGTCTTCTGACACAAAGATTCAGTTGGTTAAAAAACCCGATTGGGCTGGTATAAGATATTCCAACAAACTGGATATTTTTTTCTGATTCACACTTGGTGACTGCAAACGATTGAGCCAATCCCAGTCTCACAGAATAAAGAACAGTGTATGGTACATAATTCAACTGCATGCACACACATGCACACCGAGGTTCAACTGAACACAGAGCTGTTCGTCTGGGGACGATGTCGTTTTAGTGGATCTATGACTGCAGCAGGTTGCACGGTTGTTGACCCGCATCTGAACAGGAATGAGAATGGCCGGGTGAGAATCTAAAAATCACGCACAAAATATGTGGTCTTTATCCTTTCTTGACCTCAGTGGTCCTACTGAAACGCGAACGTATTATACATTTCATAATTAGATCTGTACTGAAAAAAGAAACATACCAAAAAAAAAAAATTCTCAGTGACAAAACCGCCACATTTTCACAAAGTAATATCATAAATACATGATTGTAAGACGTCCATCTTGTAACTCTTGAATGAGAATGACAAGAAAGGTACATGTCAGAAGGTCGGAGTATCCTGAGACTCAAATAAATCTATAATCCATTTTCAATAACATCACTGCTAGGCCTGGTACTATAAGTAGACTGAGATTTCAACAGATGACTCTGAGGTTCCTAAGCTTGTGTAGTCTAATTATAGTATTGTTTTGTATATTTGTTTTGGCTATTTTAGGTTACTTCATTTCTTCATGATTTTTTCTTCTTATGACCATTAAAATGTATTTATGATTTTATAGCCACTTACTAAAAAAAACAAAACTTAAAAAGCCTCATCTTGACAAAAACAGTGTAACCCCTCTGCACATTTATCGGACTAGAAACTTAAAATGTTATTGGCTGGAGAATCTGTCTGCTTTTTTTTCACCATTGACAAGAACGACAAAGATTCTGCAACTTTTTTCTGAAGTGGTGCCTGGTGTGAATGTGTTTGCAATCTTTTCCCTTCCTCGTCGTGAGGAAGAAGTCTGGTGAGAGACGCCGTCTGGCCGTCTTTCTGACTGGCACTTGCTTGGCAGGCAGCTGAGGGCTGCTAGACTCCATCTCATGGGCAGAGGGCGCCTACACCACACGGCAGCCACATCTTCTTTCACAAAAGTCCCAGACCAAGTCCACAAGGGTTGTTGTTGTGTTGTTGTTGTTTGGTTAATTGAATCATTGATCCTGTTTGTGGGAGTGTGAGTAGCCTTGTGCTGTACATGTGTGTACACACACCTACACAGAACAGTGTGTGTGTGTGTGTGTGTGTGTATGCTATTTTCAGTCTTTAAAGCACCAGGCCTGTTCCCCAGGATGATCAAAGCTTTGCCTCTGAAGATTGGGGAGCTGATCTAATGTGAACTTAAAAGGAGAGTTTTCTGTTTCAACAAGGTCTGGGCTGCAGGGGGCGCTCTTCTGCTTTACTGACCAGCGCTGCTGGGATCACACTGCAGGAGTCGCACAATGGATGGGTCATTCTTCGCTCCTTCCACAAACTCCTCCAGTGACAGCTTACCTGGAATCAGGAGCACAAGGTCAAAGGTCAACCGTGACTCAAAACCCAAAATGGAGTTAACGGCAGGGAAAGGGGCTTGCGTGGTCTTTGCATATAATAGATCATTCTTCACATTAGCTCAGGTTAGAAAAATCAGGGTTTAAGAGACTGTGTGTGTTTTTATAGCGCAGTCATGTTTTCTTCAGAGCCGTACAGAACATAGCAGGGGAGAGTTTGGTGTTGGGAGTGAGGGGGAGAGAAAGAGAGAGAGAGGGAGGGAGTGAGGGGGAGAGAAAGAGAGAGAGAGGGAGAGTATGTGGGATGGGCCCACCGTCACGATTTGTGTCCATCTGGCGGAAGATCTTGTCTGTGCGTTTCTCAGGTGTGGACTCATCTTCTGGCATCTTCATGACGGAGGACACCATCTTGTAGATCGCCTGAGAAGATGAGAGGGGACAGCAGAGCTCAGTGGTCTGCTGACGCTCACATTCATCTGCGTCTCACGTGTCCCCTGAGGAGGGAGAGGAAGAGGATGTGCACGTCGCTCCTGTGGTAAGCCAAGCAGCAAGCACGGCCTGTAAATGTCACAGCATTCTAGGTAATCATTGCTTTTACAGTGACGAGTGTGTGTGTGTTTTTGTGTGTGTGTGTGTGTGTGTGTGTGTGTGTGTAATGAACCGTCTGTAAGGATAAATTTTCTCCAGCTACACTATTCCTGTAGGAATAGCAGCTTATCGAGTTTCAAGGTAAAGTCAGACTGATGAGAAAAAGAATAAAAAGAATGTGAAACAGAAAGGCTGCTGGTTTACGTAACAGCCTGAGACGTGTCTGCTCACGCAGAGGTACAGCACTGGTCTGGACTTCTCTTCACGAGCCCTTACTACACAAACACCAGCAAACACCAACTCAGAAAACCTCAAAAATGGCTTCTCCCTGGAACACTATGTCAGTGAGTGTCCCTGGTGTTGATGGAGAGTGTCTGGTGTTGGGAGAGAGTGTCTGGTGACCCATTTCAGCTTGTTATTTTCCTTTTAGATCAAACTTTGGAATGTTGGTGTTATTACTGTTTGCCTCTCCCAACACGCTCTTCCAACACACTCCCTCAACATATTCTCCCAACACGCTCTCCCAACATCTCATCATCTCCGTTTTCCTTCTCACTGGCTAATGGCATGAGGTGGCAGCCCAAGCCGCTTTGTTCCCTGCCTAGATGTCTAGACGCTGTGGATCACTGGTCCATTAGAGGCAGCCTGGCGCTGGTTCCTCCCTCTCTCGCCCCCCCTGGGGGAGTCAGCCTGCGCTCCGCTCTCATCGGTTCTGCTGGTGTTAATTGGTCGTCTAAAATGGTTCCCGCGTGGCACGGAGCCATTCTCCCTCCTACGCCTGCTCTAAGCGACATTGTGATGGCTGGCGCAAAACAACAACTGCAAAAAATAAAAACACTTAGCAGGTGTCAGTAAAGCAGCTGGAGTTCTGATATAAGATTAAACGCTTGTTGTTGAGGTTCGAGCCCACACTGAATTCTACTCTCAGCTTTGGGGACTCCAGACTGTGTTGCACCTGCTTGAACACCCCCGAATCCACTGGTGAGTTTATTACCAGGGTCTGAAATCAAGTGTCTGCGCCTTTGCTTAAGGGTGTGTGTGGGCGGAGTCCCACGTCATTTCCAGACAAGCAGCAGGGACCAAATCTGGAAAGTCTGAGATGACGGCGAGACCAGTTTCAGGTCGTGACGGGTGCATTTCAGGTCATGACGTGCTTCTTGGGGCCGTACGAGACAAACGTACGAGACAAATGTACGAGACAAACGTACGAGACAAACGTACGAGACAAATGTACGAGACAAATGTACGAGACAAACATACAAGGGCATGACAGTTAGAGCGTGATGCGGAGACAAGATGGAGACGAGAGAGTGAGTGTGTGGACATGTGAGTGCTGTGTGTGGGGACGAGAGAGTGAGCGTGTGGACATGTGAGTGCTGTGTGTGGGGACGAGAGAGTGAGCGTGTGGACATGTGAGTGCTGTGTGTGGGGACGAGAGAGTGAGCGTGTGGACATGTGAGTGCTGTGTGTGGGGACGAGAGAGTGAGCGTGTGGACATGTGAGTGCTGTGTGTGGGGACGAGAGAGTGAGCGTGTGGACATGTGAGTGCTGTGTGTGGGGACGAGAGAGTGAGCGTGTGGACATGTGAGTGCTGTGTGTGGGGACGAGAGAGTGAGCGTGTGGACATGTGAGTGCTGTGTGTGGGGACGAGAGAGTGAGCGTGTGGACATGTGAGTGCTGTGTGTGGGGACGAGAGAGTGAGCGTGTGGACATGTGAGTGCTGTGTGTGGGGACGAGAGAGTGAGCGTGTGGACATGTGAGTGCTGTGTGTGGGGACGAGAGAGTGAGCGTGTGGACATGTGAGTGCTGTGTGTGGGGACGAGAGAGTGAGCGTGTGGACATGTGAGTGCTGTGTGTGGGGACGAGAGAGTGAGCGTGTGGACATGTGAGTGCTGTGTGTGGGGACGAGAGAGTGAGCGTGTGGACATGTGAGTGCTGTGTGTGGGGACGAGAGAGTGAGCGTGTGGACATGTGAGTGCTGTGTGTGGGGACGAGAGAGTGAGCGTGTGGACATGTGAGTGCTGTGTGTGGGGACGAGAGAGTGAGCGTGTGGACATGTGAGTGCTGTGTGTGGGGACGAGAGAGTGAGCGTGTGGACATGTGAGTGCTGTGTGTGGGGACGAGAGAGTGAGCGTGTGGACATGTGAGTGCTGTGTGTGGGGACGAGAGAATGAGCGTGTGGACATGTGAGTGCTGTGTGTGGGGACGAGAGAGTGAGTGTGTGGACATGTGAGTGCTGTGTGTGGGGACGAGAGAATGAGTGTGTGGACATGTGAGTGCTGTGTGTGGGGACGAGAGAGTGAGCGTGTGGACATGTGAGTGCTGTGTGTGGGGACGAGAGAGTGAGCGTGTGGACATGTGAGTGCTGTGTGTGGGGATGAGAGAGTGAGCGTGTGGACATGTGAGTGCTGTGTGTGGGGACGAGAGAGTGAGCGTGTGGACATGTGAGTGCTGTGTGTGGGGACGAGAGAATGAGCGTGTGGACATGTGAGTGCTGTGTGTGGGGACGAGAGAGTGAGTGTGTGGACATGTGAGTGCTGTGTGTGGGGACGAGAGAATGAGCGTGTGGACATGTGAGTGCTGTGTGTGGGGACGAGAGAGTGAGCGTGTGGACATGTGAGTGCTGTGTGTGGGGACGAGAGAGTGAGCGTGTGGACATGTGAGTGCTGTGTGTGGGGACGAGAGAGTGAGCGTGTGGACATGTGAGTGCTGTGTGTGGGGACGAGAGAGTGAGCGTGTGGACATGTGAGTGCTGTGTGTGGGGGATATGTGTGGGTGTTTTGGGGAGGTGGCCAGAAATTCAACAGGCTTAAGTGCGGTAATGGGAAAGTGTAACCTGAATCCTGGCTTACAGCTGACAGCAGAAAAAGCCTGTTTGAGTAGCAACTGCTGTGGCCTGTTGTCAATATGACACTGAAACCATGTAGAGAAGAAAAGGGCACAAAATATCACAAAATACAACAAAATCACCACAAAAACACTACAAATGTTTCACAATAACACCACAAAAAACATCACTTTCTTTGTTGTTTGGTTCTTTAGCATTTATCTCTCTCTCAAACACACACACACACACACACACCTATACACAGACACACACACACCTGCACGATCTCCAGCATTTCAGCCTTGCTAATGTAACCGTTGCCGTCCAAGTCGTACATGCTGAAGGCCCATTTAAGCTTCTGGTCCAGTCGCCCACGGGAGGTGATGCTCAGAGCGATAATGAACTCCCTGAAGTCTATCGTCCCGTCTCCGTTGGCGTCGAAGGTCCGGAAGACGTGCTCGGCAAACTTGGAGGCGTCTCCGTAGGGGAAGAAGTTGCCGTAGATCTTCTTGAACTCCTCCATGGTGAGGGCACCGCTGGGACAGTCTCGCAGGAAGCCCTTGTACCACTCCTGGATCTCCTGCTCGCTGAACTCTGTGCTCTCCACCAGATCCTGGATCGCCTCAGGACGAAGTTTACTATTCTGCTTACCCATGACAACAAATGGGTTTGAACTGAACACACAGAGAGAGAGAAAGAGAGAGAGAGAGAGAGAGAGAGAGAGAGAATGATGTGAGTTCTGTATATGGACTGCAACCTTTTACCCTTCACTGTAACTCCTTAAGAACACTGAGATATCAATTACTATTGAGCTGTCTGTTGAGCCTTTGCCAAAATAGAAATAAGCTGTGAGTGACAAGTCAACTGAACACCAAAATAAAGAAACCTCACACCGTCACCTCAGCAGGAAACACACGCGGCTCATTGTGAGATGCACGCAGAATGTTCAACCACGGCTAGCCCGTGTTCAACCCCCAGCACTTGTGGAAATGTCATGACCAAACACACCCGCACCCAGCCTCCACCCCACCTATCTGTCAACTGAACTTTCCACTGCGTGCACACACACACACACACACACACACACACACATACACACACACACATGCACACAAGCAGCTGCACCCGAATTCATTTCCTGATGCAAATCATACACCGCAACCTGTTTCTCTATGTGCGGAGACGTTATGAGCATCAGGGGAGGGAGGGGTACGTACAGAGCAGAATGAAATTGTGGCAAGAGACATAGAGATAGAGATAGAGAGAGAGAGAAGGAGAGAGAGAGAGGAGAGAGAAGGAGAGAGAGAGAGAGGAGAGAGAGAAGGAGAGAGAGAGAGAGAAGGAGAGAGAGGAGAGAGAGAGAGAGAGGAGAGAGAGAGAGAGAGAGAATGCCACAATACAAAACAAGAGACATAAAGACAGAGATAGAGAGGGAGACGAAAAGAGTTAAAGAATATCATAAAAACAGAGTCAACAAGACAGACAGACAGGCAGAGAGAGAGAGAAAGAGTGGAGGAGGATGGGGGGGGGGTAGCAGACATGGAGCTGCGTTAAAGCAGAACGCGGAGGCTGAAGTGGCTGGTAGAGCAGAAACACTTCGTCAAGCCTCCGTCAGCCTCTGTTCCTGTGTGTCTGTCACCGGTGAGTGTGCAGGAACAGCCTGCGTTGGTGCGTCTGCACAGACGACATTATCCTGTCTGTCTGCGTAGGAACGCAGAGATGACCAAAGGGCAGCAGAGATTTCGCTTCAGACACATTTCTATTTTTACGCCTTCAGATTGATTTAATAACTAAGAAACACTAACGGTAGCGAATAAATAGATGAATATCCCTGTACAAACTGTAAAAACCTAACTTTAGACCAGTGCACCAGTAGAATGTGCTTCACTCATTTTTAATACCTGTTGGACCACAAACCATGAGCCAATACCTGTTGGATCATGACCAAGAGATCAGATGGATCTTCCCTCACACAAGCATAGACATCACACATCATTTATTCTGGCTCTCAGGGCATAATAGGATCTAACATTAACAGAGGTGGAAAGAGTACTGAAAAATTGTAATTGAGTAAATGTATCATTACTTTGCCTAAAATCTACTCAGAGTAAAAGTAAAATTACCCATCTCAAAATTTACTCGAGTAAAAGTACAAAATTACTTCATTTAAAATGTAATTTGAGTAAAAGTTACTTAGTTACTTTCAGTTATTTAATGCATGGATGAATCATGAACCAAATTCAGCACAAGTTGTTTTAATAGATTTCAAAGCGTATTTAAGTGCACATCCACACTTGCAAAAAGAACAGCTGGGCTCAGGAACATACTTCCTCACAGCACATGGACAGTCACAACCTGTACCATAAAGTGCAAACAATTTTCAGTCCTATTGTCCAACGGACAACACTATGATAAGAATAAAGAAATTTAAATTACAAATTATTCAAAAAACAAAATGCACACAAAATTAAGTGCCCACAAGATGCCACAAATCAAACTAAAATGCAACAGCATTCCACTACTCACAATAAAATGTCCACAGGATCCCACAGAACCTGATAGATAGAAGATTTAAAGATAGAACAATCTCATCCTTTTGGGAAAAAAGTGCACCAGATTACAACCTGATTATGAGACAATGGAAAGGGCGTGCGCAAGGCAAGGCCATGCAATTGGCCTTTAGTTCTGGGACTCAGAAGTTAAAATTTCTGCCTGCATTTAATTTTTCACCATCAATATTTTTTTACTCAGTAATGTGAGTGCGTTCAAATGTAGTGAAGTAAAACTACTTGGGTCAAAATGTACTCAAGTAAAAGTAAAAATTACATATTTCAAAAACTACTCAGAAAATTACAAATTACTCATAAAAAGTACTCAATTACAGTAATGTGAGTAAATGTAATTAGCTACTTTCCACCCCTGAACATTAAGTGATCTTTAATGGAGAATTTCCACGGATGGAAATTTGGTAAAGAGTGAGCTGAATCTCCTCCCAGCACGTCCATATGCGTCAGGGATGAGAGGAGCTTAGTGAGATGAAATCCTTCAAGGCTGAAGACTCTGAGCAACAGATTACTGCCGCACACAATCCCCACGTCCACCGACCGCCACGGCCGTGTAATGATCATAATCATACATGAAAATTTCATGCAGAGGAATTTGAGTGTGTATACGGAAAACTATGCACGTGTGTATATTTCCATGCATGCAAACACGAGTGGCCAAAAGCCATATTTTCACTCTATTCAGCTCAGCGTGGGTCATGTGTGTGTCATGTACACCGTGTGCTTGGCTAGAGCCTCTCCAGGCCAACGCCGGTGACCCCGACCCCTCAGACCCCCTGACCCCGACCCCTCAGTTGGGTCAGCATGTCACTTCCTGTCACGCTCACATCAACTCAAATGTCCTGACCCCCACGTCCACTCTCACGTCCCTGTCTTGTTCTACACAGCTCAGAGAGCCAGTCCCTGTGTCCACAAACACGCCAGGCTGTCTACCACACGCCAGGCTGTCTACCACATGCCAGGCTGTCTACCACACGCCAGGCTGTCTACCACACGCCAGGACGTTCTCAGCTGTCCAACATCCTGCTCCATCACTGCAGAAAACCGCCGAAGCAAACCGCCGTCGACAGGCAGCGTTTTAATCGCTTAATGGATCCGCACCATTTACATAACGAGGCACCATGTTGTCATGGTGACAGACTTTCTAATTTGGCTATTAGTGAAGCGGAGAGTAAATTAATTTGCAACTTCTCAGGTTAATCAATTAATGGGCGTCTGCAACAATGGGGCCTGAGCTTTTGAATGAAACAGAGAGCGTGATCACGCTGTCTCCTAGTCAGGTGCTGTGGTGTGGGCCCACAGGCTCCGCAGAAAGAACCGTCAACGCTACCCGACCCGATCTGTCGTTCCCAGGAACCTGCACCTCCTCCAGCAGTGACATCACAGATCCCTCGATCACTGATCCCAGCTCAGGCTGAGGTCTCGTGTACCAGCCCGAGGTTGCAGGACCAACCATCACGGGACCGGCAGCTCGGACAGCACTATCTCAGAAGTACCCTAAGGCTCTTAGTCTCCGTGGTGACACCGTGGTTAGGCAACGTGATGGCAACAGGCTGCTGCTGGTGGATGGGAGGACACCTGTCTCCATGGTGGGAGAGACACAGGTGATCGTTACGACAGAAGGGACAGCCAATCCACACGACCAATATAGACAGAGGGCCAATAGTGAGCAACCATCAATAACCAATCGTGAGCAATGACTCAATAATGACCAACGACCAATGATGCCTTCACTCTGGCTTAATTAAAAACACTCAATCTTTGAGGACATAAGAACATATACCATGACCACGAGCAACTCCAGCTGATAGTATTAAGAGTATTACTCAGGTAAAGTCACCTCTACACACATACACACACACTTCTACGATTTATATCGACAACATTGTCCAGATATAGTTTATGATATGGTATGGATGATAAGTACACAGCAACACGCCTTTGTTTTTAACACAGGTTAAAATGGAAGTGTTTTCTATTGCGTGTTACATTGCAGTAGTACTGCCCGTTAAAACCACAGACAGGAAGGAACCAGTCGACACAGCGTATAAAAACTGCCCAGATGTTGAGGGAATACAGTTCTTCTTCAATAGATGAGAGGAGATATTAGTGGTGGGAATACACTCTTCATCCGGCCCATATGATCTCCATTAAGGCAGAGCAAACCATTATTATGACAGGCTGAATAGGGATTACAAGAGGCGAACACAAACATATAGAGTCTGATGAACAGCATGACAACATCTGTTGACCAGGGAGGGTGAAAAATGTCAACAACGTCATACTGGGAGGACAAAAATGGACTCTTCTCCCGTGTCGTTCCCAGAATGTAACCCTCCCCCCTGTTGTTCCCAAATAGACTCTTCTTTCTCCCGTTCCAGAATGGACTCTTCCATCGCAATGTTCTGGCCTGGTAGACTGTGAACACACAGAGTTGTGGCCTGGTGTTCCAGGCCAGGAAGAGGAGTGTTGGCCTTGAGGGGCGGGGCTTGCTTATGACACCTGGCACAGTCTGTGACTAGAATTGTAAAAAAATACAGCACGAACCATATATATCTTGCATTCCAGCAGATACCACTGGTACAACGTGCCATTTCCTAGATTCTGGACCGCGGTGCAAACATTCCAGCAGCTGGAATCATGCGTAATGGCAACACAGCAGACCCACCCGGTCGCAGACGTGGAGGTGACCCACAATGCCCCAGCACGGCTCTGTTTGTCCCACTGCTCAGGACCAGAGGCGCCATGCTGGGGGTCTTTCTCCGGGGCCCTGCCAGTCGGCTTGAGTGTTGGCGGCCAGTGCAGGAGGGAATGGGGGGGGGTCATTCCATTGGCCGAGTCTCCTGATTTTCCCAGCATGCCCCAAACATGAGGACCCATCCAACATACACGGACAGATCCGGACTCTCTCCCCTTTACTCTGATAATCTAGTCATTTGGCAAGTTCCATACAAGAAGAGCTTTGACGTAATTTGACGTAATTCAGTGAGCTGATGAAATTCATGGTATGGAAAATGAGCTCTGAACACACAGGAACACTCAACAGATCCACACTGAGCAAAGCCATGACGCTCTGTCCAGGCTGCAGGAGGCCAAGGCTGAAGACCACGCTGGATCACTGAATAATGGGCTGCTTTCAAATCATGTTTTTTAGTGAATAAATAGAATAAATGCTGTAGCAAAGGACATATTTCATTTAAACCTCTTACTCATTCTCTCTCTGTCTCTCTCTCTCTCTCTCTCTTTCTCTCCCCCCTCCCTTACCCACCAACTGCAAGTTTTCACACTTATATTTTATGGTGTTTTTTTCAGGGATCTCTGTTCCTCAAATGACTGATCCGTACAGAATCTGCATATGGTCAGTTTAAGGCCTTTGAGGGCTGTTTGGTTTAGTGCAGGGGGACTATGTGAAGTCCAGAGGCTTGTCGTCCATGCAGGTGACACCACACTGCCGGTCACTTCCTTTTCACCTCAGCCTCCAGTTCCAGGTCAGGACAGGACGGGACAGGTCGGGACAGGCCAGGACAGGTCAGGACAGGTCGGGACAGGCCAGGACAGGTCAGGACAGGCCAGGACAGGTCGGGACAGGTCGGGACAGGCCAGGACAGGTCAGGACAGGCCAGGACAGGTCAGGACAGGTCGGGACAGGCCAGGACAGGTCAGGACAGGCCAGGACAGGTCGGGACAGGCCAGGACAGGTCAGGACAGGTCAGGACAGGTCGGGACAGGCCAGGACATCTTGTGCATTGCTTACACAACATACATGAGATCTTATGTTTTATCCTATAGGGTCAGCTTATCCCTACTCTGCACCTCACACTAATCCACAGGAGGGAGACTGAGGGATGAACAGAAATGAGAGAGAGAGAGAAAGAGAGAGAGAGAGAGAAAGGGGGAGAGGGGAGAGAGAGAGAGGTTGGGGGAGAGAGGTGACAGAAGGATTGAATGCCATGCTGTTACTGTAGTTAATATCAGAGCTACTGGATTATAGAACATTTAACTAAAGAATGAATGAGGGTTTCCTTCCAACAGCAACACAACCTGATCGTTGTAACAAGGTTTTCTTATGAAATACTTTGTCTTTTTCAAATGTCAGCCATGCCTAAAATAAACACCTAAATACCTCTGTCTGCAAGGATAAATTGAAGTGATTTTGCTTGAACAAACAATTCTAGAGTACACACACACACACACACACACACACACACACTCACACTCAGAAACCACACACTGAGAAAACCATTCAAAACCTGCCACCAGATGCTACTGACTGGATGAGGAATATGTCAAGGTGGGAGAGGGGTAGAGGGGGGAGGCGGGGCTGGGCAGAGGGGGAGGCGGGGTTGGGGAGAGGGGGAGGCGGGGCTGGGCAGAGGGGGAGGCGGGGCTGGGGAGAGGGGGAGCATTGAGCATTGTTAGCATTGAGCTCCTCCCCCAGGCCTCCTCCCACTGCACCACCATCATCCCGCAGCACCTGTCCGACAGGTAAACCCCAGGCCACAGTCTTCAGGCGTCCCACCACAGCACACCCTTGGTGTACAAATACTAGACGAATAAACGGGAAAGATCACAGCGCCAGTTTCTAGATCAACCTACGTCATTGTGCAACATTCTCACTATATAGCTACTACAGATATAATAGCCTCATGCATATAGACATGTTGCCTAGCTATTTTACCATAATGTCACTTATTTTGATTTATTTTTAGATTCTGACATAAAATAAAGCCGACAGTTCTATGTTTAAGACCAGACGTGTTCAGCTTGACTGTTAACATTTAAATGTGAACCTCAGTCCGAACCATCAATCAGGGACTAAAATTAGCATGAACTCTGGGTAAACGACCCACCCATGACCCTGATGTGACCCTGTCATTCTGAGAGTCTGAGGCTTCTGTGAGAACAGCCTGCAGTTCAGTGTCTCCACTGACTACTACACGTGACGACCGGACTCCAGCGCAAACCGCTGGGAATGGGGGGGGGGGGGGGGTCAATATTTGCTTGGGTCATATTTTTAGAACGCAGCCTAAGAGAGGCTTATGTCAGCCATCTCCCCGGGACCTATCCATCACTGTGCAATCGCTGCAGGAAGGATATTAGCCTTGGGTTCATTATGTCTGAAACCAATGAGCAAAACCATTACACTTCCCAGCAGTAGAAGTGTTCATAGAGACAACAGCTCATGATCCATTGTTCTTTATGACATTTTATGCACCCCACACACACACACACACACACACACACACACATATACACCGAGCATCAGAATGGGGAAGAAAGGCGATTTAAGTGACTTTGAACATGACATGGTTGTTGGTGCCAGACGGGCTGGTCTGAGTATTTCAGAAACTGTTGATCTACTGGGATTTTCAAGCGCAACCATCTCTTGGATTTACAGAGAATGGTCCAAAAAAGAGAAAATATCCAGTGAGCAGCAGTTCTGTGGGCGCAAATGCCTTGTTGATGTCAGAGGTCAGAGGAGAATGGAAATGTTTATAATTTTACCTGTCCTGTATATGTCCTCATACAGAGCTAATTTTCCCTGTTTCATTTCTCCACATGGCTGCCCGCCTGCTTGAGGAATAATGAGATGAGGAGACCAGCGATCCATCCTGAGCCAGCCACCTCCTGCCTAACCGGATGCATACATCATGATGGACATTATTACATATTTTTCCTTTTCTTTCTCTTCTTTCTGTCTAAATTGTTGTTGTTGTTGTCATGGTGACCGGTGTCGGCCAGAGGAGGATGGGTTCCCCCCCTGAGTCTTGGTTCCTCTCAAGGTTTCTTCCTCATGCAAAAACTAGGGAGTTTTTCCTTGCCACTGTCACCCTTGGCTTGCTCACTGGGGGCTTGGACTCGGCACTTGTAAAGCTGCTTTGTGACAACAACTGTTGTAAAAAGCGCTATATAAATAAAATTTGATTGATTGATTGATTGAGAATGGCCAGACTGGTTCCAGCTGATAGAACAGTAACAGTAACTCAAATAACCAGTCGTTACAACCGAGGCATGCAGAAGAGCATCTCTGAACACAACACGTTGAACCTTGAGGAGAATGGGTTACAGCAGCAGAAGACCACACCGGGTTCCACTCCTGTCAGATATGAACAGGAAACTGAGGTTACAATTCACACAGGCTCACCAAAATTAGACAATAGAAGATTGGAAAAACGCTGCCTGGTCTGATGAGTCTCGATTTCTGCTGTGACATTTGGATGGTAGGGTCAGAATTTGGCATCAACAACATGAAAGCATGGATCCATCCTGCCTTGTCAACGGTTCAGGCTGGTGGTGGTGGTGTAATGGTGTGGGGGATATTTTCCTGGCACACTTTGGGCCCATTAGTACCAATTGAGCATTGTGTCAACGCCACAGCCTACCAGAGTATTGTTGCTGACCATGTCCATCCCCTTATGACCACAATGTACCTCTTCTTCTGATGGCTGCTTCCAGCAGGATAACGCGTCATGTCATAAAGCGTGAATCATCTCAGGCTGGTTTCTTGAACACAACAATGAGTTCACAGTACTCTAGTGGCCTCCACAGTCACCAGATCTCAGTCCAATAAAGCACCTTTGGGATGTGGTGGAACGGGAGATTCACATCATGGATGTGCAGCTGACAAATCTGCAGCAACTGTGTGATGTTATCATGTCAATATAGACCAGACTCTCTGAGGAATGTTTCCAGTACCTTGATGAATGTATGACATGAACAATTAACAATTAAAGTAGTTCTGAAGGCAAAAGGAGGTCCAACCCGATAATAGCAAGGTGTACTTAATGAAGTGGCCGGTGAGTGTGTATAATAATGCACCATCCTTCATTACAAACGCACGCAACCTCCTGGTCCAGACGAGCAGAGGCACACAGCACACACAGCACTCTCACCTGTGAGCTACACGCTCCAGAGTCAGCACCAGACAGAAATGAAAGGTCTTCTCGTAACCGCACCAAAACGCTGAATCAGTCAAGCGGAAAAACCACACTGGCTCATCCACAAGACAATGTAGTTGAGCGTCTCTGAAACAACCACGCCGGGCCCGTGAAAGACAACAGCATGAGAGCGTGAAACCCCCCCCCATCTTCATCTGCCTCATCTTCATCTGCCTCATCTTTATCTCCTTCATCTTCATCTCCCTCAGAGACCGTCAGCTGTTGCTGGGGTGGGGGGGGGATTTTCCATATGGCTGCTTTATCTCTTTCTTCAGGTGCATAAAACAAAAGAGAACCAAGAACAGCACGGGCCCTGAGGCTCAACACACCCACACACACACCCACACACACACACACACACACACACACACACACACACACACACACACACACACACACACACACACGTGTCCACACACACACCCACACACACAGACCCCCCCCCCCACACACACACGTCCACACACACAGACCCCCCCCACACACATCCACACACACAGACCCCCACACACACGTCCACACACACGTGTCCACACACACAGACCCCCCCCACACACGTCCACACACACAGACCCCCACACACAGACCTCCCACACACACACCCACACACACAGACCCCCCCCCACACACACCCACACACACAGACCCCCCCCCCCACACACATCCACACACACAGACCTCCCACACACGTCCACACACACAGACCCCCCCCCACACACATCCACACACACAGACCTCCCACACACGTCCACACACACAGACCCCCACACACATGTCCACACACACAGACCTCCCACACGTGTCCACACACACAGACCCCCCCACACACACATCCACACACACAGACCCCTACACACACGTCCACACACACAGACCCCCACACACGTCCACACACACAGACCCCCCCCACACACAGACCCCCACACACATGTCCACACACACAGACCCTCCACACACATGTCCACACACACCCACACACACGTCCACACACAGAACCCCCACACATCCACACACAGAGACCCCACACACACATCCACACACACAGACCCCTGCACACATCCACACACACAGACCCCCCCCCCCCCCCCCCCCACACACACACACCCACACACACAGACCCCTACACACACGTCCACACACACAGACCCCCACACACGTCCACACACACACACACACCCACGTCCACACACACACAGACCCCCCACACACGTCCACACACACAGACCCCCCCCCCCCACACACACACACACAGAACCCCCACACACACGTCCACACACACAGAACCCCCACACACACATCCACATACACACACAGACCCCCAACACAGAACCCCCCACACACAGAACCCCCACACATATCCACACACACACAGACACACACCAACACACACAGAGCCCCACTCTTTGTGCAACTCCCCGGCACCAGTCACCAGTCAACACTCTCTATGTTAAATGTTCACATCCTACTTGTCACCTGCTGTCCCCAACCACCCCACCCCAACACACCCACCCACACCCACCCACACCACCCACCCCCTCACATCACCCACACAACACCCCCCCACACCACTCACCCTCCTCACCCCACACGTCCTGAAGCAGTGCGGCTGTACAACATACCTGGGCCAGTTCGATTTCAGCTCTACACCTTTTGGACTGGGCAGTACGCCGCACTTCCACTGGCACTTCCACCTCTCTCCCTCTCTCTCTCTCTCTCTCCCTCTCTCTCCCTCTCTCTCTCTCTCTCCCTCTCTCTCTCTCTCTGTCCTTTTGTTTTTCTCTTTTTGTCAGTTCTATATCCGCTGAAGCTGAAGTTTGCAGTTGCCGTACAAAGGAGGAAGCAACACACAGTTCTAGCCTCAGACACACCCCTTCCTTTCTTTCTCTCCCCATCTCTCTCTCTCTCTCTCCCTCTCTTTCTCTCTCTCTCTCTCTCTCTCTCTCTCTCCCCCTCTCTTTCTCTCTCCCTCTCTTTCTCTCTCTCTCTCTCTCTCTCTCTCTCCCCCTCTCTCTCTCTCTCTCTCTCTCTCTCTCCCCCTCTCTTTCTCTCTCCCTCTCTCTCTCTCTCTCTCTCTCTCTCTCTCTCTCTCTCTCTCCCTCTCCTCTGAGTGTCTGCAGGGACTCACTCAGCTCTCACACAGTACTCACGTCTCTCATCTCCCCCACATTACATTCATTATTTCTCACACACCTGCTGCTTTCTCTTTGTCATCTAGTTCCCCCTCCCACCCACCCCAGTCCTGTCTCCCCACCCAGTCCTGTCTCCCCACCCCGGCCCTGTCTCCCCACTCAGTCCTGTCTCCCCACCCAGTCCTGTCTCCCCACTCAGTCCTGTCTCCCCACCCCAGTCCTGTCTCCCCACCCTGGCCCTGTCTCCCCACTCAGTCCTGTCTCCCCACTCAGTCCTGTCTCCCCACTCTGGTCCTGTCTCCCCACCCCGGACCTGTCTCTCCACCCTGGCCCTGTCTCCCCACCCAGTCCTGTCTCCCTACCCAGTCCTGTCTCCCCACCCAGACCTGTCTCCCCACCCAGTCCTGTCTCCCCACCCCAGTCCTGTCTCCCCACCCCAGTCCTGTCTCCCTACCCAGCCCTGTCTCCCCACCCCAGTCCTGTCTCCCTACCCAGACCTGTCTCCCCACCCAGACCTGTCTCCCCACCCAGTCCTGTCTCCCCACCCCAGTCCTGTCTCCCCACCCTGGCCCTGTCTCCCCACTCAGTCCTGTCTCCCCACCCAGTCCTGTCTCCCCACTCAGTCCTGTCTCCCCACCCCAGACCTGTCTCTCCACCCCGGCCCTGTCTCCCCACCCAGTCCTGTCTCCCCACCCAGTCCTGTCTCCCCACTCTGGTCCTGTCTCCCCACCCCGGACCTGTCTCTCCACCCTGGCCCTGTCTCCCCACCCAGTCCTGTCTCCCCACCCAGTCCTGTCTCCCTACCCAGTCCTGTCTCCCCACCCAGCCCTGTCTCCCCACCCAGTCCTGTCTCCCCACCCAGTCCTGTCTCCCCACCCAGCCCTGTCTCCCCACCCAGACCTGTCTCCCCACCCAGACCTGTCTCCCCACCCCAGTCCTGTCTCCCCACCCAGTCCTGTCTCCCCACCCAGACCTGTCTCCCCACCCAGTCCTGTCTCCCCACCCCAGTCCTGTCTCCCCACCCAGTCCTGTCTCCCCACCCAGCCCTGTCTCCCCACCCAGACCTGTCTCCCCACCCAGACCTGTCTCTCCACCCCAGTCCTGTCTCCCCACCCAGACCTGTCTCTCCACCCCAGTCCTGTCTCCCTGACAGGTTTACAGTGCAGACCTTTTGTACAGTCACCATGCAGAGCTGCACAGCACTTCACAAGGACAAATAACGAGGGGGGGGGGAAGAGAGAGAGACAGAGAGAGAGAGAGAGAGAGAGAGAGAGTGAGGGGTGGGTGAAACAAGGCTAAGCTACTTCCTGCAACTCGAGATGTTGAGTGCTCTGACTGCATAGTCATCTGTACTGTGAACGAAACACGTCCTATTAGGCAGAAAGCCCATCACACACAAATGAAATATTTTGAGAATGTGCTGCAATATGCTCCTTTACACAGACAATAACTGACAACAGGGAACATTTGAATTTACTATTGTGCATTTGCTTCTGTCACTGGAGGTGTAACAGTAGTGGAGATGAGATGACTGGAGGTGTAACAGTAGTGGAGATGAGATGACTGGAGTTCCTCCCCTGAAGATCCTAACAGAAGCTTCTTTTCTTTATGGCTTAACCCAGAAACATCCCAGCAGACATCGCACTGACAGTGCATACCCATCTCTCTCTTTCTCTCTTTGTTTCTCTCTTTCACATACTCTCCTTGTCTCCTTCCCCCCCACACACTTTCTTTTTCAGACTCTCTTTCTCTCTCTGTCTCTCCCCGTTTCTCTTTGTCCTACTCTTCATCTCATTTCCGTCTCTCACCAGGCAGGAGTGAGAGACAGAGAGAAGAGAGGGAAACTACAGGCCTCCTTCTCTCTCTGGTTATCTCAACAGCTTGGGCAAGATAAAGAGGTAGAGAGAGAGAGAGAGGCAGCCAGATAGAGAGAGAGAAAGAAGAATACAAAACAGAAAGAAAAGCTGTAACATTGTGCTCATGCTACAGCTGTTACTCTTCCATACCGTTACTTCTTAAAAGCTCCTGTTGCTACATTTTCAAAATTCTTTACCCTTGCAGTGGTGTTTTCCAGTGTTGTTCCTCCTTCTTCATGATATGCAAGTGAGGAGTACACCCCCCCCCCCACACACACACACACACACACACATGCACGTGCATAGACGGAAAGGCAGAGAAACTCACCTCAAGAAGGTATACTGTCCCTGTGCCGGCTGGGTTTCACACGTCCATAACCCAGGAGGGAGCGTTGGTGGGAGGGGCCTCAGAGGGAGCAGTGGTGGGAGGGCCTTCAGAGGCTGGTGTGCAGGAGGGTGCGGACAGCAGCAACAGGTAGCAGCGGCGACAACCCAACGCACTGCGAACAGCTCGAAACTCCACGATACTCAGTGGCTGCACTCAGCCCTGGGCTCAGCTCCCAGCACCAAACCGCCTCCCCCTATGATGTCAAAGCCCTTGGTCACATGATCCCACTCAACAGCCTATGAGAGCCACCGTTTCCTTGGAAACAGGAACTCAGCATTCACGGCGGCTCCCGGTGGGCTGACTGCTGTTTTCTGTTCACTTCTCACTCAACTGTCACGTAAGTAAATCAAACAGAGGGTTAAAAACACCCCTTACAAAAAACACACCACACTGACAAACTTCCAACAGTTTTGTAGGGACAAGTTTTCATATCACCGTCTAACACGTGCATTTTGCACAGAGAAGGTTTTATTATTCTCTGCTGAAGCCACTTCTGGTAGCAGCGTGTTCGCTTCTCAAACACAGCCCCCCCCCCCCACAGAGCAGACGCCCGCCTCACATTGAAAGCCACGCTTTACTTAAGGAGATTAAACCTCGTTAACTTTAAATCACAGGAGCGTCCCCTCCCCCCTTCTCAGAACGGCTCTTTAAGGCACAGAGCAGGATGGCCTGTTGAGTCAGACAGCTGCGTGGTTGAGGTCTGTGGGCTCACTGCTGGACAAACACCCAGACACAGGGCAGGGAGCCAGGCGAGGGGGGGGGGGGGGGGGTTACTGCTGTTATTAAACATAACACCACACCCACGTGCAGATTTACATAAAACATTTTTTGCATACATTCAAAGTCCTGCATATGGATATGAAATGAATGGGCGGTCTAACCTGAAGCACACGGGGGGGGGGGTCTAGTAGGGCGGAGATGCACATTCATTCAGTTACACCTGCAACACACAACAGGCTCAGAGACCATTTCCTCTGTACGTTACAGCATGCAACACACACACTGCGTTGAGAGACAGAGTCTGTGTCCTGAGGTGTCTCCTGCGTCTCTGGGTCTCCCTGTAGTGGCGAAGGAGCATGTTGTCCCCGGTAAACGTGTCCTCAGTCGAGGACACCCCTCCCCCCTCCTCTGCGTGTCAGCTCAAGCTTTCTATAGTGAGTAAAAAGATGACCTTACACAACGGACAGCCAATAGGCATGGAGCCGGTGTCTCTGGCTTGGTCAGCCCATGTAGAGGCGTGGCCTCGTGTTGTTAGATAAGCAGGTGGTGGACCTCTGGCCCAGCATTGGATGGCCCAGGACACGCCCCAGGACATGCCCCCCCACCCAGGACACGCCTTCCCTCTCTGTGTTACCTAACCACACCATTCTGGCATTGACTGCACACAACACATGATGGACCTCTGCTTCAGTCTGCTGCAAAGAAAAGATTATCAACTTATCTGTGGAAGTGTGAGAGGGGTCATCCCTCTATTCTGAGAGGGGGGAGGGGGGCTGGTTTAATAGATTCTGCTGTGTTAGCAATAAATATCTGTTATTTCCCAATGTTCCCCATCTTGAAACAGATCAGCGTTCACCACTGTTGATCAGATGAACGCCTAACTTCCACAGTTCATCTCTCACGGGGGAATCGTGTCCACACACCTCTATGCACTTTACCTCAGAATGTGATCACTACGATGCTCGGTGTCTTTCTAACTCTTCCGCAAAGCCAAACTATTCACAATGTCTCTATAGAGATTTAACATTGATCAGTGGCTTCTCCGGTCCCGCTTCAATGATGTGTTTGGTATTTTTATGTCAATGTCCTCTACGCAGCACCTCCCAGAGAGGAGGATGGGTTGCTCCTGTAAACTGGGGTCCTCACCAGGTTTCTCCTGCCCTGTTAACGGCGGCTGGCTCATTAAGGATTTCTATAAAGCCGTTTTGGGAATGTGAGATGTAAAAAAAAAAAAACTGCAGATGCTTTTTTTTTTTGTAGTGGCGACAGCCCTGGTGGAGGAGGTGGAGGTGGTGGAGGTGAGACACAGCATGATAGAAGCTGCTCTCAGAACGCCAGCTGTTCAGAAGGTGCCCCCCCCCCCAACACCTCCACCCCCTCACACCACCACCACAGGTAGTCAAACACCAGAGGCAAACTGGACCAGCTGAAGAGACCATGTGTTGAATATCAGTTTCCTGTAAAAATCAGTTAAATTCAGTTAAATTCAATTAAGTTCTTCTGTCGGCATAGAAGAGCATATGGATAAGCTAATGCTTTAGCCTCTAGCCTCATCAGTGTAACATGTATGGTTCACTCAACGAATCGGGACGAGAAACTAACCGATAAGAGAGAGAGTAGCTGTTGGCGGTTGGTAATGAGAGGTGATCATCTCTCTGTTACCGTTGGTGAAGCACAGTGAAGCAACAAACGCTCAAAGCAGGCAGAGAGATTGAGGGCCGTGATAGCAGCCATGTTTGAAATAGTCAACTTGTCTGAATGTGGGGAAACCCTGTTTAAACAAGAAAAATATGATTCTGCACTCTTTTCCCAAGTATCAATTATTCATACTTTTCTAGTTTATAAACAATATCAATTTTGTAACATGGGACCAAAGGGGGAGGAATTAATGCAGATCGGTGTAATGTGTTCAGGTAAGAACTGAAATGATTGAGATTTGGAGTAATTGGCTATTTAAAAAGATAAATGATTTATAACAGTCACAGATATACAGTGGGGAAAATAAGTATTTAGTCAGTCACCAATTGTGCAAGTTCTCCCACTTAAAAAGGTGAGAGAGGCCTGTAATTGACATCATAGGTAGACCTCAACTATGAGAGACAAAATGTGAAAAAAAAATTGAGAAAATAATTTTGTCTGACTTTTAAAGAATTTATTTGCAAATCAGTAGCAAACCGTGACCATTAAACCTGGGCCCGCTACCCCCCCGATTTTTTTTCCTCTCCTAATAAACTGCACAAGAGAATAAAGAAAAAACAGTATAGACAGACGACAGTATAGCTTTAGAAACGCATGTAATGTGTTCAAATAACATTTGTACTAGATAACTTGTTAAGCAAAATAAGTTTCCAAACAAAATAAGGGTTCACAGCTCCGTGGTTCTCGCAAGCGGAATATGTAAATGAGGACGTCAAAGGGCCGAATCTAAACTAGCTAGCGACGGTAGGCTAACGACAGCTAGCGTCGAAATTATCATACAGTTAAGCCCGCCCACTAAGAGGGAAGATATGATTGGTCAATTTTACTGTCATTTGAAACTGGTATTGCGTTGACTTATAACTGCCAGGCCCTCTGTAAACGAACAGCGAGCATCACAGTCCTGATAGGGGGAGACACAAGCTCACAGGCGCTTCCACTTAACCCCTCACCTTCAAACACAGATTGAATAGACACGGTTGAATATTTTATTTGCTTATATTTTTGTAATTGTTTAGATGTCGATTGTAAAACTGTAAGTAGATAAAATAAAATTGGATAATTATATATATAATGTTTTAAGAATATTTTAGGCCCTCTGAGAGGGCGTAGAGGGCCCTGACGGTTCCCCACTGTTGCAAATAATGGTGGAAAATAAGTATTTGGTCACCTACACACAAGCAAGATTTCTGGCTGTCACAGACCTGTAACTTCTTTTTTAAGAGGCTCCTCTTTCCCCCACTCATTACCTGTATTAATGGCACCTGTTTGAAGTCGTTAACAGTATAAAAGACACCTGCCCACAACCTCAAACAGTCGCACTCCAAACTCCACTAAGGTGAAGACGAAAGAGCTGTCGGAGGACACCAGAAACCGAATTGTAGACCTGCACCAGGCTGGGAAGACTGAATCTGCAATAGGCAAACAGCTTGGTGTGAAGAAATCTACTGTGGGAGCAATAATCAGAAAATGGAAGACCTACAAGACCACTACTAATCTCCCTCGATCTGGAGCTCCACGCAAGATCTCAGCCCGTGGGGTCAAAATGATCACAAGAACGGTGAGAAAAGAACCACAAGGGGGGATCTAGTGAATGACCTGCAGAAAGCTGGGACCAACGTTACAAAGGCTACCATCAGCAACACACTACGACGCCAGGGACTCGGATCTTGCAGTGCCAGACGTGTCCCCCTGCTTAAGCCAGGCACGTCTGAAGTTTGCTAGAGAGCATTTGGATGTTCCAGAAGAGTATTTGGAGAATGTCATATGGTCAGATGAAACCAAAGTAGAACTATTTGGTAAAAACACAATTCGTCGTGTTTGGAGGACAGTGAATGCTGAGTTGCATCCAAAGAACACTATACCAACTGTCAAGCATAGGGGTGGCAACATCATGCTTTGGGGCTGTTTCTCTGCAAAGGGACCAGGACGACTGGTCCGTGTACATGAAAGAATGAATGGGGACATGTATTGTGAGATTTTGGGTGCAAACCTCCTTCCATCAGCAAGGGCAATGAAGATGAAACGTGAGGAGATCTGCATGGAGGAATGGGCCAACATACCAGCAACAGTGTGTGCCAACCTTGTGAAGACTTACAGAAAACGTTTGACCTCTGTCATTGCCAACAGAGGATATACAACAAAGTATTGAGATGAACTTTTGTTATTGACCAAATACTTATTTTCCACCATTATTTGCAAATAAATTCTTTAAAAGTCAGACAAAATGATTTTCTCAATTTTTTTTTCACATTTTGTCTCTCATAGTTGAGGTCTACCTATGATGTCAATTACCGGCCTCTCATCTTTTTAAGTGGGAGAACTTGCACAATTGGTGACTGACTAAATATTTATTTTCCCCACTGTATGCCATCTGAGAAGATTACCATTGGACTCTGACATTATCATAAAGCATTAAGACAGCAATGACAGCAATGCCTGAGTTGTTTGTCAGGGGCAGGGTGTCCATCACGTGTCAGCCAAACATATTAGGTCTTACCTCCAACCACTTGGTATTTTACGATCGTTAGGGCAGGACGCAAACGGCTAGCGTGACCAGGCAGTGCAGACGGCCAGTGATGGCCTGCTAGTCTTCTCCTTCTACCACTCATAGACGCGCTGGATCACACCTGCGGGAGGGAGGCGGCCCAACCTCAGGGAGTCAAGGAAGTGAGGGCGAATACAAGGTGGGTGGAAGTAGAGAGAGAGAGAGAGAGAGAGAGAGAACCCTTGCTAGCAGCACTGATGAGGCTTCTAGGGGCTGTGATGGTGCAAAAGTTATTTACACTGCCAAAATCTGATTGGACACAAATCAGTTAATGATTTTGAAATACTTAACTGTACATTTGCATTTATTTTTGCTGAATAATCCAGTGAAGACACTTCAAGCTGAACTTCTGGCGGTGTGCTGAGTCATGGTTAAAAATAGGCCTCCGTTAGCTAGATTGGACAGATCTAAGCACACTGAGGGGGGAGGGAATGAAAATCCTGAGCTGTCTGGACTCCTGCAGCTTTTCTGCGGTCATCAGTAGGAGACTTTTACACTGACGTTCACACCTGCACACCAAATACTGTAGCAGACACCATCCTGTACTCAACACACCACGCGTTGACTTTAGCCATGGACGATGCTGCAGTAGAGGTCATTGGGGATCAGAGGTCATGAGCAACACTGCCGTGTAGACAGTTCGCTGGGCTGGTCTGCATGATGTTTGCTCCATTGTCATGATCTTTGTCTTTATTCATCAGTTGGTCAGGTGCTGCCAAGATCTCTTAATCGGTCTTTGGATCTGATTTCTGTGATGTAGATGCAGGCACAGCAGGGCTTTGTGGCTAGCACCAAACAAACTCCAGGATAAAAGGTTACCGCTTCGCTCCCTGTGCTGCACCTAGGGAGGTGTGTGTGTGTGTGTGTGTGTGTGTGTGTGTGTGTGTGTGTGTGTGTGTGTGTGTGTGTGTGTGTGTGTGTGTTTGCGCTCATACACAGGTGCAGGCCTGAAACAATAAGTCTCTAAATCACCTCCAGACTGCATAGTATCCTACTGCATTAGGAGAAATTTCAATGCATTGGTCTTCTACATTTTTTTATGATTTCACAAATATATTGATTCTAGAGGGCCACAAATTCTTCTTCTTCTTCTTCTCCTCACAAGTGTAATTCAGGAACAACCTGCCTGCTTTGCTCTACGATCGCTCCTTACCTGTCCGACGTCCTCTTGCTGTGGTTAGACACTGCCCTCGTGCAGGTGCGATGCAGAGTTTGAATTAGTTACAACGACGTAGTGTATGAGCAGGCCACGATCAGACATTGTGAATGAAGCGATGTTTTAATGAGGTACTCAGACCAAGACTAAAACAAATTCTAATTCACAATACAAATTTAGCAGAGATCTCAAAGGAAATACAGCTTCTAGTGCAGTGTTCTTGTGTGCGTGCTTACGTTTGTGACCAGAAATAATGAAAAGGATACATGAGTCATGGCTACGGAAATGCTTCTCTCTCCTGGACAAATGTGGTAGTTCTGACCAAGGACGGATTAAGGATAGTCTGGGCCCCTGGGCAAAGGGTTTCACACACGCACAATTAAACGCCCCCCTTCACACACGCGCAATTAAAAAAGTTTTTTTTAAACGCGCACTTTTTTTCACACACGCATTTTTTATTATTATTTTTTTCACATGCGCCATTTTTTTCACACACGCATTTTATTATTATTTTTTGTTTCACACGCGCACGCTCACACGCAATTTTATTTATTTTTTCATACGCGCACTTTTTTATATATATTTTTCACACGCGCCCTTTTTTTCACACGCGAACATTCTTCCACATGCGCACGCTCACGCGCATTAAATTTTTTTTTTCCACACGCACATTTTATAATTTTTTGTTTCACACATGCATGCTCACACACGCGCAATTTTATTTATTTTTTTATACACGCACTTTTTTTCATACATTTTTTATTTTTCACACATGCATGCTCACACGCGCAATTTTATTTATTTTTTTTCACACGCGCACTTTTTTTTTACTATTATAAAGCTTACACTTCTACTATTATCAATAATGTAATATGCAAATAACAATAAACTTTTAAAAAAGCTGTGAGTTGCTAGTTAGCAACGTTACACTAGCCTTGAAAAAGGCTGTGAACCTTTCAAAGTTTAATATAGTTGTAACGTTCGGGCGCAGCCAAGGACGAGACATGGAATCCCTGCTCTCAGACCTGCTCTCAGATCCTCACTACTAATCTTGTCCCACACTCACAGAAGAACAACACGGAGCGCCAGCCGCGCTTCCTTAAATCAAAAAGAGGAAATTAAATGAACTTTAGAAGCAATCCCAAAACAAAATAACATTTTGGAGTTACAATTACAGTTACAATGGATTCAGTCCCCAAAAAAGTACACACTCTAATGGTTATTTGTAAATGATAACGATTTTCCGTGTATTAATTTATTCACTTGCGCTTTTGTTCAATAATAATAATAATAATAATAATAATAATAATAATAATAATATTTATTTGTATAGCACCTTTCATACATACATGCTTAAGTAATCAGTGGCCACAGTGGTTCAGCTTCACAACCCTCATACACCATCAACTGTCATCTGCACATTATTTGGCCACATGCTTGTACTTTGATGTCAGGTGACAGTACAGAAATGTAGAGGCTCCTTTTTCTGAAAAATGTAGTCTTGTGTAGGTACATAAACAAATGATAAACTACAGCAAAAAAATGGAATAACCTAACTTAAGATACTTATTAAATATTCCTGTATACTCCTGTATATTCATGATTAGTAAAAATCAATGTAATTGGCTGAAAAAACTTTGGACAGTTAGTACCAGTGTTGGGAACGTTACTTTAAAAAAGTAATTAGTTATAGTTACTCACTACTTGTTCAAAAAAGTAACTGAGTTAGTAACTGAATTACTCTATAATAAAAGTAACTCGTTACCAGGGAAAGTAACTATTTGCGTTACAGTTAAAAAAAGGTTATATGCCAATTAATTAAGTTTTTTTTTTTAAAGCAGTTTTCACAGTCAGTTGAAATGAGTAGATCAGAAAATTGTTTAACTTTTGATATTTATTGCACATCCACAGACCAGTGCAGGATAAAATCATTAAAAAATCCCAAATCTTTGAAAAAAAAAAGCAAAAGTAAACAGTTACACTATATAAAGTGCATTTACATCTATCAAATTAAATTAAATTCTCTCAACCTGAGACAACTGGTTTGTTTACAACAGAAGTAAACTTAACAATAAAACCTCTATTCTTAATTAAATAAATCAAATACCCAGTCTGGTACACATTCAGGAACTTCAAGTATTTTCTTAAATAATGTTTATATCGCCTTGAAAATTCTAGTTTTCTTCGGCTTGCACCTGACGCCATTTCGGCCTCTTCTTCGTTTGTGTCGTGTCACTCGCGTGCTTCGGCGCGAGTGTAAAAACACTGGCTCTGATTGGCTATCATAACGCTGCCTTAGCCAATCGCTTACTGACTTGTTAAGTTTAAACAGGTGTTACACCAAGAACTGTGACCTATCGAGATCTGTTACTCCTCACTAACCTGGGCAGCGGTCCGCTTGCATTAGTATATCAATATATAGTAACGCGCCGCTTTTAATGACCAGTAACGTAAACGACGTTGTAACGACAGGAAAAGTAACTAATTATATTATCCCGTTACTGACAAAATGACGACGTTACCTAACGCCGTTATTTTTAACGGCGTTATTCGCAACACTGGTTAGTACACACCATGAAGAGTGAAATGTCCCTTAGGTATGACAAGACCCCAATGAATGTTCTACATCAGTCTGCATCACAATGGCTTGGAGAATATAGAAGGAGGTTACTATGACGATAATCAATATAAGATCAGATTTAATCAGCAAACAGAGAGAGAGAGACAGACAGACAGAGAGAAAGAGAGATATTGAATTAAAAATTAGGAATATCTCAAAGAATGCAAAAAGATGAATACAACCTATATGGGAGAATCCATATCCATGAAGTTTGAAGAAGAAAGATATTACCGTGCCATGGACTTTGAAGAGGAAGGAGAGAGTATTGTAGGATGTATGGAGTTTGAAGAAGAGGTAGAGTGCCACTTAGAAGCTTCTAGAGTAGTGTGGTTTGCCTGGCGTAGAACGATGTAGGACAGCAAACCACGGCCCGCGGGCCACATCCGGCCCTTTGTGCGTCCCTGTCCGGCCCGCGAGAGGCCAAGCGTAAATGAAACAAATATCTATGTGCGTGCAATACAACTGTGACGCTTTTATTTTGAAAGCGTTACGTTTGTGTTAATTCCGTGTGGACGTGCGTGTGTGAGCTGTGCGAGTAACTGTAGGTGATCAGCGACAATTTAAGGCTGAATTTATACTTTCGCGAGTGAACATAGCGCGCGACTCCGCACACCTCACGCGAACCTCGGCGGAGGCGTTTAAACTTGGCGCGGCACATTCTGTGCAGTGTTGTCCGAAACGATATGTGGTAGTATAAAGAAACACCCATCAAAAACAGGGTAAGGAACATTTATCTGACGAATTTTAATTGTGTTCCAGGTTTGAAAAGTAGTGATGGGCAGACAAGGCCTCATGGGTGTATGGCACACTTCCCCAAACTGTGTCGATACGGTGTTGAAACAGTGTTGCTGTATCACTTAATGGCATCTACTGGATTTAAAGAGTCATTGCAGGCAACTTCAAAATTAACTTTGAAAAAAAAATAAAATTCACAAAAAAAATAAAATTCACAAGTTTTTATTTAGAAACATCAGCTGCTTTAAAATATTTGGGCTCAGGCAATTGCGCCGTTTATATACAATTTCTCCTGCTTTTGAATAGACCCTTTTACAGGGCACTGATGATGACGGTGTACATAGATATTTCATTGCCAGTTTATATAAAGTAGGGTAATGAAGTCTTCGTGTTTCCCAGTATTTTAATGGGTCCTGTGATCTTGGTGTGTTCGCCTCAGAGATGTACCTTTGTACCTCAATAATTGAATCAGTGGTGACATTTGATTTGGACTGGGTCTCCTTGACGTCCATGTCCAGCTGCTGCCACAGGTTGTCATCTGATGAATAAATTTAATGCATCTACATTACTAATTACGTATTTCTAATCACATGGAATAATTTGCAAGAATAATAAAATACAAATAAACACAATTACCAATCATGAAATACCTGAACTGGGAGCAGACGTTTGAGTTGAAGGTCCAGCTTGGTCATCTTCCATTTGTGTTGGTACAGCCTTTCTCATTTCTGCTGCGCACTCCGATTTTAATCGTTTCACTGCTTCATTGGCTTTTGACGCACTTAAGAATGCCATCGTCTTGAACCGAGGGTCCAGCAGTGTTGGAAGTGAAAGAGAGGTAAAGAAGAGAGTGCAGGCAGGGTGTTGTGGATGGCATAAAGTGTCTGGGGTGATCTGTGATAGAAGGGTGTCAGCTAGAATGAAAGGAAAGATCTACAGGACAGTAGTGAGACCTGCTATGTTGTATGGACTGGAGACAGTGGCACTGACAAAGAGACAGGTGAGGGAGATGGAGGTATCTGAGATGAAGATGTTGAGATTCTCATTTGGAGTGACGAGGAAGGATAGGATCAGAAATTAGTTTATTAGAGGATCAGCACATGTAGCATGTTTTGGAGATAAAGTTAGAGAAGCGAGATTGAGATGGTTTGGACATGTACAGAGGAGGAAGGAGAGGTATATTGGTAGGAGGGTTTTGAGGATGGAACTTCCAGGCAAGAGGAGGAGAGGTAGACCTAAGAGGAGGTTTATGGATGCAGTGGTAGAGGATATGAGAGTGGCTGGTGTGTCAGTGGAGGACACTCAGGACAGGGCCAGATGGAGGAGTTTGATCCGCTGTGGCGACCCCTAAACGGGAATAGCCGAAAGAAGAAGAAGAAGAAGAAGATGTTGTTCCAAAACATTTTCAAGATACTGGGACACTAATGCATTGTGTAAGGTTAAAGTGATCTCATCATCTCTGATTAAGGTGAAAAAAATACTTTGAAACTATTTAAAAGAGGTGTGTAATTCCAACACATTTTAAGATACTGGAACACCACACATTATGTAAAGTTAAAGTGATTTCTTCATCTCCATATAATGTTATAAAATTACGTTACCCTTGCACAATAAAAGTAAGGGGATGAAATGACTTTAACCTTACACAATTGGATTGTGTGAGACCGATGTACGCATTAAAATTAAGTAAATTCAAAGAGTTTTTTTCAGTGTACCTCCAGACTACATAACCCATCAACCCCCTGGGCTCAGGTCCTTTGACCTGTAAGAGGCAGCAAACCTGCTGGGACAAACAGGTAAGTTGAACTAACTTTCAAAACCCACAATAAACATGCATGGAATTTTGTAATCCTCTACACCAGGGGTACTCAAATAGAAATGATGACGGGCCACATTTTATTTTTTCAATCACTGAAGGGGCCGGTTTGGGGGTGGGGGGGGGGTGGCGAACGCATTTGGGCGTCTGCTACCTGTTTGTTGTCGTCTTGAGATCGCGGTGCGCGATTTCAAAATAAGAGCGGATAGCGCAATTGAAAAAATTCCTAAAAAAAAAAAACACTTTTCAAAACAGCTCGCGGGCCAGAAATTTGAGTATGGGGGCTCTACACCATCAGTTGGCCACCCTGAATAATGCAAGATAATCACAGTCGTTTATTGTTTTTCAGAGTTCTGACAAGGTCCAACCGGTGTTTGCCTCTGCAGCCCTGTGGGTACCATTAAGAGAGTCTTAAAACTTTGAGGTTGTCTGGTGGTTCTGTCCATGGGCGAAATTTTGATTCATAGGTGGGGGGGGCACAAATGGCTTGAGAACTGGGGCGCGGGGTTTACCAAAACTTTTGAAAAAGTGCAGGTCCCTCCCCCCCATAATCATAATCATTGCTCACAGAGGGCCAAATGTAACTTAGAAATGTAACTACTTCTTAATGTTAAATAACTCTGAATTTATTACTTATTCAAGTTACAAATATTAAGCTTACATATATTTGCATAGATGTAAAAAAAAATGTTTGCTTGTTGCGGTTATAAAAAAATAAATCCTATAGCCTAATATAAATCCTTTTCATTTATGTTATGAAACCCTCATTACTCCACCAACGATCAAACTATCCAAGTGAATAAAGAAAAATAAAATCAAAGATATCATGTTTACTTTGTTCAAAACTTGAAATATCAAATAACTGAAAATAGCAACTGTGCTTCAAAAACGCTCTGAAAAAGACTTTGTGGTGATTTTTTCAGCCACAACAAAACCAGCTTTTATTGCCGCATTGTTTGTGGTTGTGAACACATTCTGTTGCGATCGCAGTTTGCCTTTAATTCATTGGCAATTTGTTGTTTTTCTTGATGCCTAATTTTGGCATATTTAGCTCCGTGTTTGGTCTCAAAATGCCGACGTAGATTGTACTTTTTGACAACCACCACCGCTTCATAACACAAAAGACACACCGGTTTTCTCCTTGAAGCACAAACATGTATTCGCTTTACCATCTTTCTTGAAACACCCTTACATCTGTATCGATTTTTCACTTCCTGGACATTTTGGGATCAATATTTGTATTTATCAATTACACGTATTGGGAAAATCACATCAATATGGAAACACTGATGTTGTGCTTTATGCAAAACTCTCATTAGTTCCACGTCACTCACAGGGGCCATACACAATACTGTACAGAAGTCAGAACACCATTCATTCATTCATTTACAGTATACTGTCCCACTTAAAATGACTATTAGTGGGACTATTAACAACTTTATCAAAACAAAAAACAAATGGTTCGTTTAGGGAAAAGGGAGAGATATTTACAATAACATTTTTTCAAGTATTTAGTTTTATCTATTTGACCTTCTCACTCTGCACAATCTAGTAACTGTCTGTTTCTTACATTACTTCTTTTAGACAGCTATTCATAAAACTGGACCAGTGCCACAATTGTTGATGCAAACTCAGTCATTTACAGAATAAATAAAACAAAACATTAAAAGAAAGCAAAGATAAAAAGGAAATAAACATTATAAAATAACGTAATTAAAAGACAAATTATTAAAATAATAGACAAACTAATGTAATAAAGTAAATAAGATGTGAAAACTATTAAAATAATTAGAACAGACATAAAATGTAACTAAGTACAATAAGTAACTAAGTAATTAAGACATTATATTGAATAATTTATTCACTACCACTGCAACCCAATTAGTTTTTTGAAAACACAAGCAGTCAAGACATCTCGTTTTATTCGCAGACAAGAAATTTCTCGCCACGTTTTATGGTGGCTTACATGCTTTTAGTTTTTTATGTTTACACTACGTTCGTTCTTTTATTTTGTGCTTTGTATCATAGAACAGTTGTCATTTACACGGTTGCTGTATGTTCAAATAACAAATAAACTATTAACGCCTTATATATATTTTAAACTCGCGTGTTGATATATTAAAACGCGGATTAATGGACGAGCATTTAGAACTTTTATTTTGACATTTCATCTATTAGGAGGAAATGCCAACTGCATGTTCATATTTTCCCCCAATCTTAAACCACAGTTTACGATTTCAACTTTTAAACTACTACATAAAATTGGTATTATATCGAAGTATTAAATCAGTGTGTATTATAAGTATGATGATGCTTTTGAAATTTTAAAATGTATTATTGGTCAGGCATGTTAAATGAGACATGTAACGTACGCTGCGCAATTCAGCGATTTACAAATCATGAGTACAATACATTTCCAGGAAGTGAGAAGATGAAGATCAGCGAATCTGGGCTTAAGGCGGCTTTACTCTAATGTGAAACCGAGATCACGCTGCTTACATCAACGAGACTTGTTATATGTAGACAAATAAAGTATGTTCGTTTCGACTGAAGACACGGCGCCCTCTTTTAAAGGGTTTACTTTAATTTTGGTAAGTTTAAAATGAGAGATAGTTGGCTAGCTATTCTTTTTGCTTCATCACTTGCGCTGACACGAGAGAAGGTTGCTAACTGGCTGACTTTAACATCTAATGGTTAATATCATTTTTATGTTTTTAACTATAATGTTTCCACCTGGTCACAGCCAGCTGTTTCTGTAGGTAATGTGGGCCAGCTCGCCGCGGATCTGCTCATATCCACACTCAGCATGCCGAGAGTGGGCCACATCCATAGCGCCTGCCTGGTCCCTCTGGTGGGTAGTGACCCGTACTCAGAAGAGCCCGCTCAGCTGAGCACCAGTGCAGAAGGTCAGTTCACTCTTCCCAACTTTACCTACTCGCTGTTGGCACCATGCACAACATCTCAGCTGATGTTTACCGTTGTGTAATTGAAGTGTACTCCCGTGGGGATCTGAAGCTGGCTGTGTTGCAGATCAGGACGCCGGTTTTACAGGTGAGTGGCCACTCACAGTTAATATGACTCACCCGACATCTGCACACTACACGTGTGCGTTGGGGGTTGATGAATGTTTGTGTGCTTATTCCAGACGAAAACGAAATCATTTCGCAAGCTCGTGGTGTCCTGGATCAAAAGTAGTGCATTCTCCAGAACCGTGCTGCTATCCAGCAGTCACGCACACCAGAGAGACGACCAGCAGCTCAGAGGGTAGAGGAACTCTCTTACATTCAGCCTCCTGCAGCGTCGGTTCTGTGAAGATCAACATTCTGTGGTTACAATTAACAAACAATATATCACGCAGATGCTCGTGTGCGATCTGTCACATGCTCTCTGGCCCTGGGGCTGTGATCTTCCTGGCCTGGTGTAATGAAGTGATTGCTAACGCCCGTGTGCCCGTCCCACAGCTCGGCCCTGCGCCACCTTTTGACCCCACCTCTGGAGGAGCAGGTGGCCCAGGACCTGGCACAGCTGGGCTGGACCGAGCTGGAGAGAGTGAGCGCCTTTCCTGGTATCAGTGACTCCGAGCAACGTCTGTACGTCCCGGGAGGAGGCATCACCAAAGGACTCTACATGGACTGGTACGGGGGAGTTTATAAGAGTGCCATGCCTTTCTTGCATCTTCTTGATATGTTTTGTACATCATCTCACACAACATGTGTATTCTCAATATTTTAATTACGTCTATAAACTCTTCTAACTAGAGGTGTCTTCAACTAAGGATTTTCATAGTCAAATCTGATTAGTCAGAATTTCCCTTTAGGAACTATTTACTAATAGTTTTTTTTATCTAGAGCACTTTATACGGGATCTCGTTCTCATTCAGGACTTTTTTCCACTTCAAAGTAAAAACCTAAAACACTCAGATAAATGAATAAACATGGTAGGTTGGCTTTATTCAGCTTTTATTATTATTTTTTAATTAAACATTAGAGAACATTAACCGTCAATGCGCAGTTCGCATATCGAACTGTCAGACAGGCACTGTGCAAAATGTCAAAAATATTTTCAATAAAATATGCCTGCCTGAAAATATAAAAAAATTGCCACACAACAGCAAAAAAATTATGAGGAAGTTCAAGTAACGGGGTTTAAAAAGCAAACAACAAAAAATGTGTATAGGCCTACTTGTCGACACGACCGAAACGACAAACGGCTGAACTGTTTTTTTTCCGCCTTACGCGTTTTAAATGGTATGCCATGTTGGTTGTTGTCATGTGAAATGAAAGATGTTGATGACATAACTTGCCCTTTACTTTGTTTGATTCATCTTTATCATTTTCAAAATACTCCCACACTTTTGAAGTTTTTTTAGTAGCCATTATAATCTCGGCAGATGCTGACTATCCTGTAGGTGTTCAGCTCCGCTCATTTGGATTGTACAACTGCAGGGTGTGATTTATTAATGTGTAGTAAGGAAGATGCCTATTGTTAATGCACACATCATTTCAAAATATTTATTAACAGAAATTAGGATTAGGATGATTTTATTTGACAAAAGGCTATATATTACGAAATCTAAGACATTTCATGTAACAACTAATTCTTAGCAGCATCCTCGGGCACCCCCATGCAGTTAGAATGGTACATTCGACTATGACGTTCATAGTCGACTAGGGGGTATAGTCGACTATAGTCGAATCAGCGACTATTGCAGGTCACCCCTACTTCTAACCAAATGGGGCAAAATGTGAACATCCGTTTTGATGGCAAACAGTAGGGGGCGATGTAATCAGTTTCCTCCCCTACCATACAGCCACTCTAGATCAGATTCGGGGAGGCACGGGATCTGTTATTTATTCCCCCACCTCCTTAAGGTGAAGCTGACCATACCCCGTGCTTCTTAAAAATTATTTCAATATTGGGCTTGATTGGATAATTACGTTAGTTAAAGATAATTGTGGGAAGTGTGCTACATTTTGACCAAGTTAATGGAAATTGTGGGAAATGTAGTCATACGTGCTGTTTTGACAGAGTTAAAGGTAATTGTGGGAAATGTAGTCATACGTGCTGTTTTGACAGAGTTAAATGTAATTGTGGGAAATGTAGTCATATGTGCTGTTTTGACAGAGTTAAAGGTAATTGTGGGAAATGTAGTCATACGTGCTGTTTTGACAGAGTTAAAGGTAATTGTGGGAAATGTAGTCATACGTGCTGTTTTGACAGAGTTAAAGGTAATTGTGGGAAATGTAGTCATACGTGCTGTTTTGACAGAGTTAAAGGTAATTGTGGGAAGTGTTGCTACATGTGCTATGTTTCGCTCCTCAGCTGCACAGAGCGTGTCCCCATGGCAGTTGTGCTGGTATTCTGCTCTGAAGGGGACAACATCCCAGATGCTTTTGCCCTATGTAACCACCTGAACAACTGGCTCCACCTGGTGGAGAAACCTGTAAGTGATTATTTTGAGAAGCTTTGGGCGGTGCACTGTTGTTTCACAGATCACCATCAAGGTGTATGGCAAAGAGTTTAGAGTTTCACAAACTAGTTGTCAGGGTCTGATCCACATTTGTGTTCTACCTTTAGCCTTATATTTAAGGACTACATACAGTAGTCCCAAGTAAGACTGCATTTTATGTAAATAAATGAACATCACTAAAGTGATGTATGAAATGGGAAACCACGGGGAAATCTGGTCCAAATCAAACCGCATCCCTGCACTGCGTCCTGTTGCTAGCCTACATGCTCACAGGTGGCCGCTAACCTGACTTATAGAATGTAGAGCACCGTGTGTTGTTTTCAGACTGTGACTGCAGATAATGTTGGTAGACAGAACTGTAAACCTTTTTATAGGTTAAAATGTTTCCTGCAGTTTCTTTCGAGACTTCATCAGGATGTTGCTCAGCAGGAAGCACTGAGCATGTGCGAAGGCCAGCAAGGTTCCGGTTCATGAGAGCCGATTAGGGGTTTACATGGCCAACGTCCCCCCTATTCATGCAAATTTAAGAGCACAGCACATCTTTTGATTGGATAGAAATTCCATTCAAATCACTTTTTGATAGAGGTTTAGATAAAAGGGCTTTATTGCGACACTAATCTGTACGAGCTATGAAACGGACTGCTGAGATGATCAGGCTTTGTGCACATGGCCAGTGTGACCGAGTGCTTGCTGTGTGTGTGTGTGTGTGTGTAGGCACAGGGCCCCACCCCATGGAGGACACCCCCATCCTGGAGACTGCTCTTCGGTAGCGGTGTCCCGCCCCTGCTTTACTGAAGCCCAGAGCAAACTGAGCACGCTCATCAACACATCTGCCCCAGGGAAATGCTATACTGAGAGTTCCCATGTGTGACTGCACTGCTGGAAACGTCAGCACACTGGACTCTGAGATCGTGCCTAAAACATCCAATGCAACAGATGAGGGAGTTCTGTGTGTAACACACATACACCTAGCTTTGGTATTGTCTCGAGTCTTTATAATAAAACGTGTACATTTCATTTAACGTTGTGATTTTTAGTTTCTTGCTGTGGCTTGACTCGTCGTCGGTCCAACACAAGGCCTCGTGAGAGTCCCCTTAACCGCCTGCCGAGCTCTTCCTGTCTGGCTGGGTGCCTGTCTGTTTACCAGCAGGGGTAGAGGCCCCAGCCCTGACGCAACTGGTGCAGATCAAAGCCACTCGCCCCGCTAGCAAAGAGAACACCACCCGCTTCTCTCTGCTGGGACACAGGGCTCTTCTGTTTTCCTCACTTTCCTTTTGGCAAAGCCCACAAAGAAGTGGACAACAAGACAGTCCCCTGTTACAGAAACGACATGATGCCAGTTTGGTTTTATTTGGATAAGGAAATGTTAAGACTGTTTTCCTTAAGCAAATACAATGCGTCATCAGTTTTATACAGTCAAAAATACACTCCTGCTTCATACATAGCTTAAAAACCACTATACACACTCACGCACTGGAACTGTTCCTCTGTATAAGACTGGTCATTCTGCTCGGAGTACCCTCAGCGCTAGCAGACATTGGAACATTTCAAGTAATTTCTATATAGAAAAATAGAGCATTTTTCATTTTGCCTCTGAAAAAAGGGTTTGTCTAAAAATACAATGTGGGGGACAACAATACAAATTGGCAATAAGTAGGCCTACACGTTACATTACATCCTGCTGCCTTTCAGAAACGCAAGCGAAATAAAATACAATGAAAAATGGTTTAAAAAAAAAAAAAAAAAACCTAAAAAAAAAAACAAAAAGGGAGACACAAAGTAAAAATAGAGCCAATGGAAATCATGGCGTGCACTCGAGATGCAAGTTGTCTACCATAGCTGTGCTGGTCTGTGTGGGTAGGCAGATGCTCCTGATCCTCTCACACTCCACGCTGTAAACACAAGGATGCAGGGTCAAGCCCGCTGGAGGGCGACTATTATGGGCTGGAGATCCCTGCTCAGGTTGCCATGGAGTTAGATGTCACTGGTTCTTGCTCTGTCAAAAGAAAAACGACAGGATGTGCAGGCATGAGCGGTGCGGTTCAGTGGGCCTGGTAGGCTGTAGTGTAGAGGAGGTGCCCAGGCCTGCCACTGGGGGCCCCAAAGGACACCGCCTGGACAGGCTCCGCCCACCCTCACAAGAGGACTGTGCAGTCACCATATCACACAGCCCTAATATACCCAACATACCGTGGGAGCACAGAAAAACATCATTTCATTGTGAAAGTGCTCCATGTTCATATATAATAAAGCTATGTAACAGTTCTATGTAACAGCATTGTGAACCATATTCACATGGGTCTGTATTTTGAAATTATAGTTAAAGGGTTTACATTTTAAACATGAAATAATTAACATTAACAAATTTTCTTAGATGCATAATTTTGGTCCTAAAATGAGAATAATGAAAAGATTAAAAGTATCTTTAATTTGCCAAGTATATTATTTAATGCAATAAGAAATGTCTTTTTAAAGCATATATAAAAAATAAACTAGTCCTTGAACTTTGAGAAAATGTGATTCATCATGATTTGTGTTATCTAGAAGTGAATGACACTGGGATGTAGTCTGTAGGTGATGGTGCACAGCCCTAGGTGGGATAATGGACCAAGCAGCTGTAGGAGGTGCATTAATGTAGGTGGAGCGGACAGGGTAGGGCGGGCGGACTCCAGGAGCAGGAATGGGACCAACTCTGCACCGCAACTAAAGCATCAAACCAAACTCCACACGCTGCAAGCCACACCCCTCTGGCTACAAGCCCTGCCCCCTCCAGTGGTCGCCTGGGTGACGGTCTGTAAAGGGTCAGAGTTAGTTAGTGGCACTGCGGTTTAGGAAAGTGGCAGCTGCGTTTTCTAACTCAATCCTCAAGGAACCCCAGACGCTACACATTTGTGTTTTCTCAGGTCCCAGAACGTGTGAACCAGCAATCAAAAGCATTCAATCTTTGCTCATGTCTGCTGCAATCTAGGATAGAGATTGTGGGGAACCTTAAGAATTGGGTTTGAAAACATTTCTTATCTGATCTAACCACTACTAGCGATCCAGACATTTAAAACCCATGACCCCGTCACTGTAACTGAAGACGAAGAACTGACGCTGTCAAAGCTGGACGGGTAAGATGTGGCAATTATGGTATTTACCAATATGCCGTTAGTGGCAGTGCTAGTGCTCACAGTGGATGAACAGGTCAGAAGGGGCGGGGCATGTGAGGAGAAGGGGCGGGGCGTGTGAGGAGTGGAGAAGCCAGTAGGAGGGGGTAGGTGGCACGATCAGGTAAAACAGCACATGGTAGTGACTTCAGCAGCAAACAGTTAGACACACCTCCCCCTGTTCTCACCTCACGCATGAGGGCAGCTCACCCAGTCAAAATGCCAAACCCCCACCCAGTAATTAACACACACTCAACAAACTAATGCACGTTCCAATGAGTCACAGTACTGGGTGTGACACACAAGTGCATCTGAAAAAAAAAACAAAGGCCAAAATTTGCGTACAACACCCCCTTCACTTCAGCCTTAGTCAGCAACACTTCACACAGCCCACAGACAGGATACACTCCGCCTCCTGTGTCGTTAGCATCATTCGCAGGGCTCTGCCGCTTCATTCAAACGCTGTGAAACTACTGCAGGGACAACCAGAAGGCGAAAAACACAAGAGCAAGCAGAAGCCCCGCATGCTACAGACCCCCACCCCCCACCCCGCCGACACTCCAAACTCAAGCACAACAGCAGCAAAGCCAAGAGCGGCAGGCCACGCCCACTCGCTCACATACAGCCTGGGGGGGTGGGGCACAGGGGCCCAGGGGCCCAGGCACGCCTGTCTGTACTAAAATCCTGCGGCCGTGTCGCAGCTGCCTCATTGGGGGCGTGGCCCAACGTGACAGCTGTCGCTGTGTCACGTGCAGCAAATGCAGCCCAGGCTGTGTAAAAGAGGCACAACAGAGGGCATAGGGTCAGAGGGCACAGGGTCAAAGGGCACAGGACAAAGTGACTCAGCTGGGCCAGGAATGAGGCTTCAACTCAGAAGGCTCACTGGGGTCGTATTGACACGTGACCTAGTTTTGGGACGACCAAAGCATAAACCGGTCACGGCTACTCTCCATGTCAAATTACTGGCAGTGTGTGCGGAGGGTGTGAGGTGTGTGAGGTCCAGACAGGAAGCCCGACATCTTTAATGCTGGTCAACAGCACATAATCTGGACCACAAAGCAAGGCTAACTGACGAAACCTCATGGAAAGACTTCCAAAGTCTAGCAGTCACCGTTACGCTCAGTGGCCCAAGAGACTGCAGCTACGGTAAAGGTGCGGAGGGCTGAGGGCACAGTAAACACCTCCCTGCAACATGTCAGCTTCACCTCTTCCTTTTCCTCTCAGAGTCGTTCATCCTGGGCTTGGATGGTTTTGGGGGGGCCTTCTGTGTCGACATCTTCTCATCGCGTTGCCTTTTGAGAGAACTGGGATGGATAAACAAAACAAACCCACACTAAACATTAAAGAGGCACAGTGACTCCATTACTCCATTAATGAGTCTTACAGCGGCTTCCGAGTTCTGTACAGTTTCACTGGTACAGAGTGATTCACGGAGGAAGACAGAAGTAAGTCCCGCCTCCTCATTGCTCTGCCAGGGTTTGATTTGCTATAAATGACCCGCGCTCCAAAAGTCCCCTTTCTCCAGCCCATCTCCTGGTTCTAACGCATCCAACTTCACCCTTCAGCTAATCAACCCCTTAACTAAGACTTAACTAATCAACCCCTTAACTAAGACTTAAACCCTCAGCTAATCAACCCCTTAACTAAGACTTAAACCCTCAGCTAATCAACCCCTTAACTAAGACTTACACCCTCAGCTAATCAACCCCTTAACTAAGACTTAAACCCTCAGCTAATCAACCCCTTAACTAAGACTTACACCCTCAGCTAATCAACCCCTTAACTAAGACTTACACCCTCAGCTAATCAACCCCTTAACTAAGACTTACACCCTCAGTTAATCAACCCCTTAACTAAGACTTACACCCTCAGTTAATCAACCCCTTAACTAAGACTTAACTAATCAACCCCTTAACTAAGACTTAAACCCTCAGCTAATCAACCCCTTAACTAAGACTTACACCCTCAGCTAATCAACCCCTTAACTAAGACTTAACTAATCAACCCCTTAACTAAGACTTAAACCCTCAGCTTTTCAGCAGCTTGTTTGAGGAAACAGGAGACTCATCACCTACTATACTTCTCAAATATCTAATTGCTGTGATGCAATATAAAGTGGAGTTTTGGACTATACCTCAGTTAAGGAAATGAGAGCCACACACTCAAGGTAACACCAGGTAAGAACCCACCGGTGTACACACACGTGCTTCTTACTTTGTTGTGCACCCGTCTCCTTCTGACTCCTTGGCTTCTGAGGGCATCCTCCTTTCTGGCTCCGCCTCTCCTACCTCATCTGGGTGGGGCATCTTGGTACCATTGTAGCGCTCTGCAGGGCATTTAGGGGGCTGGGGGGGCGGAGACTCGGACACTCTCTCCTGGTCCTCTCTGGAAAGCTCTCGCCACTCCTTCTATATACACAGTCAGTCAGAGAGATCCAAACTTAAAGGGTTTCCTTCATAAACGGACCAATGACAGACATGCTGGGGGCACGTGGGGGGGGGGGGGGGGGGGTCACTTGCTTTGGCTTGGAAGGACAAGTGACAATTCTGTGTTTTCTGGCTCATGACTCCTGTTTTTAGGAGATGAAGGGAATATCTGTCACTGAAATGATTATTAACTATTATTAACAATCACCACCACAATCATTTATTTTATTAATTTTATTCACGAGATACCCAAGGACACTGTGCAAGAACTGATAAGAATATGAAAATATAAGAGATATTATAAAAACAGTTAATAAAAAGTGCATATATTTTAATATACACTTAAATGAGTTGATTTAGGATAAATCAACAGGCCTCCAAGAAGCAAAGGGAGCAAGAGAAGATGAAGACGTGGAGAACAGAAGGACAAGCAGGCCTGACCACACAAGCATTTCAACCCTGGATGCTCTTCAGGGACAGAAGCAGATGAAGTTATGCTAACTTTGTTATGCTAAGGCCTCAAAGTTATGCTAAGGCCTCAAATTGTTCAGACATTTGGTTTTATTTAATAACATCCTTAGCCTTCCAAGTATTTATATGAACTCCAATCTGTGCATCAGGTAGGAGTCTATTGGTTTAGTGTGTGCAAATTTGAATTAATTTGCATTTGGAGGCCGTGCTCTCTGACGATTTTGCCAAACGGTAACATGTATGGTGAAAAGCAACAAACTATTGTCTCCAAGATCTGACCTACACAAGGCAAGTACAGTCAGAGATGCCCGTCAGGGTTGCATAGCAGAGAACCAGGGCATTCTGGTTAATTAGTTCAAACATTAGTACCATAATCAGGAGTAAACACCAACGTTTTGCAATCCTTAAACCCGGTTGTTATCGGTCCTAAATGAATGTTTCACTTCAGAGGTGAAACTGCACTGAGGGCTCACCTGCACTGACGTGTCTCCCATGATGCATTTGGCCCCCTCCAGTACGGCGAGGTAGGAGAACCTGAGCTGATCGGGCGTCTGGATCAGACCCATGCGGTACTTCCTCATGTCCAGAAGGACCTTCTTGATGTCCACGGACGACGGTTCTTTCCGCTTGTCCATCTGTGGCGACAGAGGAAGAGTTCTCAGCAGTCGAGTGCAAAAGGGAATCAACGTTACGTTATGACCCTTAAGGGCGGACTGACCGTATTAGAGAGGGAATCAATGTTATGGTATCACCCTTGAGGGCGGACTGACCGTATTAGAGAGGGAATCACATCTTCGTCAACATTAGGGAAGACTATATGTGAAAGTAGAGCTGGACGATTATGGCAAAAATATGATCGACAATTTTTTTTTCCTCCATGCTAATCAATATCAATATTTATCGTGATAAACAATTTGATAATGCTGCCAGTTTGAATATCCTGGAAATAACCAAACGCCTGGGGAAACCCGAGGATTCATTAGTTTAACCTTAGGATATACTTTATTTGGCATGAATAGAATCGTATTTATATACAGGATAAGATGTCAAATATCCTATGCCAATCCATTAGAGCTTCTTCATTCCAGCATCCACGACACCGTGAGCTCAGGGGTCGTCAGGTAGGCGCCTTGCTTCTTCTGGATTTGACCCAATTAAACACAAGATCCCTCCAAATTGCTCACCATTCTCCAAGCCCACTTTAAGCCCAAGCTGCACCTCTCTTAACATAAACCTAAACTGACCTGACCACATACTCGGTGCCACCAGTTCCACATGGGCTTTATGATCTATGCCAATAGTGCTCACACACACACACACACACACACACACACACACACACACACACACACACACACACACACACATGGTGGGGCTGGGGAGGTGTATACTCAATTCCACATGGATTTTACCCAACACATCACCAAGCCTCTCCCAACAATCCAGATCCATACTGGCCTCCCTGCTAACTAAAGCTAATAATGGTACACACACATTTAACTAAGCACATACGTTATATAAATGAAGGTACAAGCAAACTTCTTAAAGAACAGAAAAGTAGGAAAGACAAAAGTGAGCCTGTACATCCCAAAGGCATTTGCATATATATATGAAGGAATAATAAGTATGAACTGGTTTCACAGCTCAAATGGTCAAATCTGTGGTGTTAAAAGTGTCAAATGTAAAGCCTCATAGACTACCACACCGCCACACTGCAGCACTCTGCCATAATGGCTGTAAAGACACGCGACTGTGGTTTTGGCCCCAGTGACAGCTGCAGAGACACAAACATGGGCCTTAATACTTATTAATACTTCATACTACTTCCATATAGCTGAGACCCCCCCCCACCCCCCACGACTTCCTCAGCTTTGCAGGATACCACAAGTTTGATTAACACCCCTTGCTGGTTCCACTCATTTCCCTTGCATGACTTTGTTAGGTTTACCCACATTAAACAGGCCCAAAGCTCACCATCAAGCCAGGATTAGCGATGGTTCTACTTCAAGATCGCATTATTGCCCTGCGAAGGGGAAAAACCTTTACATCACCATTAAGGCAGACTGAATAAATACGAGAGCGTGTATGACCATGTCAAAACGGCTTTTAGAATACTGCATGACCAGGTCAGGTGAGCAGGTGAAAGGTCACATCTTGTGGTCACACTGGAGTCCATAGACTATTCTTGAGCGGATGTGTGAGGTCAATGTGTAAGAGAGAGGGCAGGAGCGCTGACCGTTTTCACACGTGTCCCATCACACGTGTCCTACCACACTATGCGTGTCGAGTCAGGACTCACCAGTACGAGGCAGGTGTCCACCAGGGAGAAGGTTCCGGACCGGCCGATGCCGGCGCTGCAGTGGACTACGGCAGGGCCGTGGTCGGTCCCCAGAGAGCCAGACTCCCGCACCTTAAACAGAAAGTTCAGGAAGGACGCAGGAGACTCTGGGACACCAAAGTCAGGCCATGTTGTGTAATGAAAGTGGTAGATCTCTCGTGTCTCCCCAGTCTGAAATGGAAGAAATGACAGACTTAAGACACACAGCACAAATTACATTTGATCTCATGTCTTCCATACACTGACTTTGAATACATTCTCTGGTTCTGGATATTGTCACTGACACTTAATTGACTAGTCAGATTATCACCTCTGACCTGGGATAACAAAATCCAGACCCCCAGACCATAATCCAGATCAAAACATAGACCTCTGCTTCAGATCAATGACATGGCAATGGTTACACAGAACCAAGAGGGGTATGAAGACTCAGCAACTCCAAGCCCTGCAGTTTCACACCCGCCTCTACATTTTCATTTGTTTCCTGAAAAAAAACAAAAGCATTCGACTCACCGCCGGTGACCAGCCCCTTCCTGGAAGAGGATGGAGTGTGCTAGAGTGGGGGGGCGGGGGGGGGACACGCGCTACGTGCCAGGGGGAGACTGCTGACCTCAGCACAGCAGGTCTGGCGGGGTAGCGAGAGGGACGGTGCTCACTGGAGGGCGGATGCTCACCTCGGCGTTCCGCAGCTCCAGCAGCCTGGTGGTGTAGTACGACTTGACGCACTCCGACACCAGCCGCACCACGAAGCACGTGTCGCGAAAGGACATGTCGCACTCTTCTTGAGTAGGCCAGTACTGGGCACACTTCTCCTGTGTGCAGAGCAGACGGGCACCCGCAGGGGACCATTTACCTGTCGTTTGACTGATGATGGACAGATGCAGAAATACACCTCCGTGCCTGTATAGCTAGAAGACTCAGGAAGACTGCTAGATGTCCAAGTATGAAAATGTTTTGAAACGGTTATTAAATGTCGATGTAAATATAGCACATTTTTTTCTTTGATCCTCAAGTTTTTTTTTTTTTGACACATTTTTACCAAATATAATATTACCAATCCATAGCAATGTACTCTTACACAACAAACTGTCCTGTTTTAGGGTTCAATACACTGGCACACCATGTACATTTTCAAGTGAACCCAAAACTGCTATAGCTTTGTACAGTATATATTATTGTTAATATTGTCCTGTTTTTATAATCTGTGGTTGCTGTTACACCCAAGTTTCCCCTCTGTGGGACAACTAAGGACGTTTCTAGTCTATTGTAAACCCATTCTCAGTGGCGTCCAGGCACTAGATGGTACTCTAACGTCTCACAGTCTAAAGGTCCATCAACACGGTCCATCAGGTCTGGGAGAGTGAATGGTTGTCTGTTCACTCGGAATCCTCACGTAAGTTGATATGTGGTTCAGATCTTGTCTAAGAGCTTTGTGCACACAACCATTCAATAGTAAGAGTGTGGGTTTGGCACTGAAATATGTCTGAGGTGCTTTTGCTTTTGTAGGTCTTTACTCTCACCATACATAGATGCTTGCAATAAAATAAAAATAATAAACAATTGAACTATAGCCACATTTTAAAAACAACTGATCAAAGCACAATAGGTCCCTGCTCTCCAAAGGTGAGAATAACAGCACTTTGTTGACGAGGGGAGTCTTGCTGTAAATTGCTACCAACCCACAGAAACCACACATTCTGCGACAGACTTATCTGAAGTGTCTTGATGCCTGAGTGAGGTGCTTCAAGACAGGCAGAAAACAGCCTTTCCCAACCCGTCAAATGCCAGTGAATGCACGCTCGCAATGCAGGTGGTTTTAACTGATGCCGGTTCACCAGGTGCGTGAGCTGACGTGTGTGTGTGGGAGGTGTGTGTTTAGCAGCACTTACTGAGCCCTTCTCGATCACTCTGTTCAGCATGATCACTGCTTTGGTCTTCTGTTGCCAGATCATAAGCCAGAAATGACCACAGGTATTCCTGAGAGGACCCTGCAGCAGAAGAAAGCAAAGCAGGGATGGTCAACAGAGGGAGGACACGCAACACTGTGGACGCAAGAGGTCCTTCTGAAATCTGCAAATCTGTGGCAAGACCCAGATGAAGACAGTGTTTTTACTGTCCTCTCCTACACACACACTCAGTTTCAGTTGCTGTGACCTTAACAGCACGTTTGCTATCTAACCACAGGGTTAAGTGGGCAGTAGACGCTGGTAAGAAGATTAGCAGCAAACCCTCACTGCGGGTTGTGCTGCCTTAGCAATGTTGTAAAACAAGAATTGCAAAAAAAAGAAAGGAAAAAGCAGATGTTGTTTACCAGCACGCCATAACTTTACTCAGGTTTCCTGTTGTTTTTCCTTGCTGTGTAAAGACAGCATTGAGAAGACTGTTTGAACTGTACCACGAGGATTAACACTTATCCAAACAGAATGTAGTGTTTGAGGACTACTGGAGGAATACAGACTACGAGCCAGGCACAGGAACCTCAGTGATGCTCAAAACTGTTCCTGCAGCACCTTCTCCATCTACACACACCCGCCCACCCCGCTCTGGGGTAGGTTCGCCTACTCCCAGCAGTTGAGCTTATTTTTCTTGCTCCTTAGCGTGGCGCTACATCCTGCACCATGAATAAAAATGTTCTCGGCATTAGTTCAGCCCAGGCAGGCTGGAAAACTCACTCTGAGAAAAGATGCTTGTACCCTCCAAACCTTCCACTGAGGGGAAACAGCAACAGAATCCACTATAGAACGCATAACGTAGAGGAAGTATTCACCCAAGCCTGCGTTTAACTTGCAGACAGCATTTACCTGAATCAGTATGTAATTTATTAGATTCCGTACCTGGATCAGTACATATTAGATTACATACTTGAATCAGTCCAGAATGCATAGGCTTACTTACTTAAATCTTATTCAGTCTTACCTGAGTAAGGATGTAACTTCTTTGGGCTTCTTCTATTTCAACCAAGCTGGCGTTGATGTAATCATTCTCCGTGTTTCCCAGTTTCACCCGACTGTGATCAACTGACAGATTTAAGAACATAAACAAATGAAGACAGAAAGTTAGCACCTGAAACTGTAACAAGATGCAGAGCTAACTTTACGCCTGTGGAGTCATACGATAGTCACAAGACACACAATATAGGCATCCCGACTTGACATGTGAATTAAGTCTACAGAGTGAGAAAGACAGAAGTACATAACTACAAAGGTCATAACTCCAGCATGCATTCACTCACATGGGCTCACGTCTCGGTATCTGTTGCGGTTGCGATTCTCAGGATACTTCGCCACTTTGAAAGGACATTCCTGAGACTGATTGCGTATTTCCTGAAGGAGAGAGATAATGCTACGTGTGCAGAAACATAAGGAGCGAAGCAACATTGTTACGGAATCACAAATCACAGACGTGCAACCCAACCCAGCACGACGGGTCCAGGAACCTGGCAATGAAACAGCAGGCAGTAACACTGGCGATCAGTTAGATCCCTGGGGAACCATGTTGCAGAAATCACCTCACTATTAGTGTAACGACTCTAGCAGCTCACATCCTTAACCTACGTCTGTCAGTGGTGTAACTTATAGTGAACATCACGGAGTCTGGAGTTGTTTCCCAGAATAGCACAAGTGACTTACTGGAATTTCTCAAGCTGCAACATACCCCGCCAGTCGGTTCAGCTAACATTAGTTACACAAACATCCAGCATCCGTTTACATTACGTTAGTTTCTTGTATAGAAACGTACAGACCAACACGTAACGTGGTGAATATGTCATCCAGCCCAAAGAGGCTCCCACACGGACGACTGTGCGCCTCAGTGTGGTGTACAGGTTTACAGCCAGCCTGCTACAAACTAACAGGTTGTGTGGAGAGGACAGCGGCGCGCGACCGTTACCAGCGCGTGCGGTTACGGTTACAGTTCAAACTAAACCAGCTGTACACGGCCGACCGTTACGAGCGCGTGCGGTTACGGTTACAGTTCAAATTAAACCAGCTGTACTCCACAAACACAGCCAGCTAGCGTTAGCTAACCAGCTAACTGCTACAGGTAACTAGTTCACTTATATTAGCCAACTAGCTACATACGCGTATGGGCGCTTCACAATTTCACCACCAAGTGTTCCCAAAACAAACTGGCGTGTGAAGGAGTAAAATAAAACCCTCAAACCAGTTACATTTAACGGCAGCCTGTACGGTGATACTTCCTAAAAGTAAGTTAGTTAGCTAGCTGGCTAATTAGCTAGGCTTCGCGGCTGGTTAGTTAACAGCTAGCTTAGCTTGCTAACTTACTATGTATAGGTTCTGCCACCGGCCTTCTGAATCTATGTCCTTAAATTCGTGGTCCATTTCTTTGCGGATGCTGTCAGTCTTTTGTTCGTTTCTAATAAAAATAAATATTACTATACAAAAAATCAGTCATTTCTTGCGCCAACGCTGAGCCATAAAAATAAAAACAAAGACATCCTATTTGTCCGTGTAGTTGACATCTATGGTGAAAGCGAGGGGTTGGAGTTGAAGTAGCGCACTTTGCGGCTCATATGATCTATACTACATAAACGGCGAGATTTAGGGGAGACAATAACTTAAAGATCTAATGATCAGCGATTCTGCGCAGGCCTGACAGAACTCCGCACTGAGATGACCCACGCATGCGCAGTTTTAAGCTGTCAAAGGGCAAATTGGTATACACATACGGTACTGCAGGGCAATCTTAAAATTGAAATAAAATAAAATTAAATATCTTGAATAAAATAAAATGAAAATCGAATAATCAATGATGATATATATATATATATACGAATTGTGAATTATTATATATATACACATTACAATGTAGCATGTACCATGTAGAAGAGGTGTCCATTCCATAGACAGTATCCTTATATATATATATATAATGTCATTTACTTATGACATTCCATAGACATACTTATAGAATGTCTATGGAATGGAGTACTGTCTATTATATATATATATATATATATATATATATATATATATATATATATATATATATATATATATATATATATATATATATATATATATATATATATATATATGATGAAGGTCTTGTATTTTGGATTCAGTTTTTCAGTTTAGGCAATAAAACATTATTGTCTCTCTGCATTGTGAAAAGGCATTTCAGGTTCATGTTCATAAATGTTTTTTTGCATATTTGTAAATATTTTTTATGTCAGGAGCGCTAAAGCTTACCATAGAACACTGCAGTAGTAGGTAGTTTTTAGTTTAGTTTGTTTCTGAGTAATGCTTTTATGACTTATGATTCAGTGTGTTGAGGAAGCCTCTCAGTATCCAATAAACATTTTAAGTGCAGAAATCGGATTGACCTCAATATAGTGACAAGCTCAGCTACAATGTCAACAATTAAATTAAATGACTGTTGATACATCCAGAAATCCTTGCCCTCTGCCCAAGGACCAATTTACTGTACCTCAGAATACGATTAATCCAGTTGCTGAATCAGATACATTAGACTGCAACATCTATTTGGATGTGATATAGTTTATATCTTCTTTTTTCTGTTATCAAAAAAGCACGATGTATTATCAGCTGTCAATATATATATGTATATGTACATATATATGTATGCATATATATATATATATATATATATATATATATATATATATATATATATATATATATATATATATATATATATATACTGCTCAAAAAAAGGGAACACTAAAATAACACATCCTAGATCTCCATTAATAAAAATCTTTGAAATCAGTTGAAAATCTCTCATTTCTACCTGTTGTCTGTTCCATTTGCACAAGAGCAGATGAAATTGATTCACAATCAGTGTTGCTTCCTATCTGAACACGAAGTGTGGATGACTTGGAGTTAAATTGTGCTGTTTATGTGTTTATGTGTTCCCTTTATTTTTTTGAGCAGTGTGTATATATAGCATGAAACCAAAAATGTCTTGTAGGTACTCTAAGGTATCTGAAGGATGTTCTGTGACACTAAGACGTTAGCATCAGATTGTGAGGTGGAGCTGTCATGAACTAGAGTTGTTTTTTCAGCACTTCTCACAGATACTCAATTTGAGGTCTGGGGGATTTCGAGGCCATTTATCTATTAGTAACTACATTTAAACTCTTTCTGCTCAGTTACTCATTGTGACATATTGCCATTCATTGTGAGCATACCAAGCATTATAGATTTCTACTTGTTTCCCTATTTCTGCTGTTGCCTAGAGCCATTTTTACCTCTGCAGTCTGTTTTGCTTGCCTGGTTTGACTGATTAATTGTTGTCTAGATTTATCACTGTGCCTAGACCTAACATGTGCTCTGTCTGCATCTTTCATCTTTCACAATCACATTTAAATACCCGCATTTATTATACCTTTCACAAATAACATTTATTTAAGAATAAAACTGGCTATAACTTTAAAAATATAATTTTAAGTAAAATTCAAATTCAGAATGTTTTAATAGATTGTGGCAATACTAAGATGATCACCAGAGCTGGGCAACGTTTCTAGACACTTTCACGTTCATTATGAATTTTTGACATATATTTCCATATTTGCAATTGATTTCCATATTTCCATGATCAAAAGGACAAATGACAAAATCAACAAAAAAATCTATGACAAAATTTAAAGCACGCGTCTACAATTGACGATGACATAACACCTCCAACACTGTAGGGGGCAGCAGTGGCGCTTAAGTCGGGTCAAGCAGAAATAGATCAAAATGGCGCCTTGAGTGTGTTTTCACGTCGCAAGTTCGGTTAAATATTTAATGGTTTACTGACGCTTCGTCCTGGATTTGATCAGATTACTAAGTAGGTTTATGGTTTTTTGTGGACATCGATAAGATTTTAAAGTCAAGGATGTTCGTGGCGAGGAGCATTACAGCGGACCACAAAGACCTTATTCACGATGTTTCTTATGACTTCCATGGCCGAAGGATGGCCACTTGTTCGAGTGACCAGAGTGTGAAGGTATTGTTATATCCAGGAGGAGATGATGATAATCATACATATATCACAATATGTTCCATCTACTTCAGGCTTTACTCTCAGTCTTATGATCTGCTCTTAAACTCTGATTTGTCTAACACATTTGACACGTGTAGTTTATCACGAGTCTTGGTCCTAACCCTGTGGACTTCACTGCCGTCGTCTTGTTCTATTCCCCAAATCTAAGCTCTGTACTTTATTAAATCGTTTTCTGTTAAGTTAATGTTTTTGCACGTTAGCTGTTTACACTAACATTTGCTTCTGTGGAGTATGTGTACGTTTTCTGAATGTTGTACTCTGTTTCAACAAACGTGTCGAGTTATTAAGTAATAAGTTGACCATTTGGGTTTATGTAGGTTTGGGATAAAAGTGACAGTGGCGAATGGCACTGCACCGCCAGCTGGAAGGTAGATGTTGGTTTAATTAAATATTTACATTTTAATTAAGTCTTTGAGGTATTTTAATGGACTCATTCCAGTTTGGCTGAATGTTTTTGCCTCTTTTGCTTCCAGACACACAGCGGTTCCGTGTGGCGGGTGACGTGGGCTCACCCTGAGTTCGGACAGGTCCTGGCCTCCTGCTCTTTCGACCGCACGGCCGCAGTGTGGGAGGAAATAGTTGGGGAATCCAACGACAAACAGCGAGGACTTAGTCACTGGGTGAGAACCCAGCGACAAGATGATGCTTTTCAGCAAATTCTTTGAAGTCTGCTAGTATTGCAGGGCTAGAGATTGCGAGACACTCTGAATACCAAGGTCCTCGCTTTTATTTCCAGCGAGCGTACGTGCTGATTAAAGACAAATGTGTAAATATCTGTTGGCTTGTGTAAGTGGCTCTAGTGAAATACTATCAACATAGCCTTTAGAATGGCAACATAATTGTTGCTTAACTCGTGTTAAGAAATGAGGTTTTCACAGGTTTTCTCCATCGTTTTGGTGTAGATAAAGAGGACCACGCTAGTGGACAGCAGGACGTCGGTGACCGACGTGAAGTTCGCCCCGAAGCACATGGGCCTGGTGCTGGCCACGTGTTCAGCTGACGGCGTGGTGCGCATCTACGAGGCTCCGGACGTGATGAACCTCAGCCAGTGGAGCCTGCAGCACGAGATCTCCTGCAAGCTCTCCTGTTCCTGCATCTCATGGAACCCCTCCAGGTGTGTGTGTGTGTGTGTGTGTGTGTGTGTGTGTGTGTGTGTGTGTGTGTGTGTGTGTGTGTGTGTGTGTGTGTAATTTAAAGTGGAATCCTTAAAAAAAATCCCCCAAACTTAAGTTTGTCTCCAGATAAGACTGGATAGGTTTCTCTGTAGTGGATGTAGCTTGTATAAACAGGCTGCATCGTGCGTGCTGTTTAAATGCTGTAACTGGCCTGTGGTTGCTCTCTCCAGCTCCCGGGCCCACCCTCCTATGATTGCCGTCGGCAGCGACGACAACAACGTGACCTACAGTGGGAAGGTCCAGATCTATGAATACAATGAGAACACCAGGTGAGCTCTCGCCCCTGCTCCTCTGTTTGGTGTGCACGTGCGTGAGCGCGCACGTGCGACGGAGGTGACCAGAACGCTTGTGCCCGATTCTCCCCAATAGGAAGTACGCCAAGGCAGAAACGCTGATGACCGTTACTGATCCCGTCCACGACGCCGCTTTCGCCCCCAACCTCGGGAGGTCCTTCCACGTGCTGGCCATAGCCACCAAAGACGTGCGCATCTTCAAACTCGTGCCCCTACGGTACGTGGGCCCCACGCTCTTCACCGGAAAGCAAACGGGAGCTAAACGGCTTGCCGTGGTTTTGCCGTTTGCTTGTCTGAATGCTACTTTATTCGTTGCGGTCTGAGGCGTGGGGGGGGGGGGGGGGGGGCGTGGATTGGTTCATTTTTGCCCCTCTGCGCTTGCGTGTAGGCGAGAGAGCGCCGCTGGATCGGGCCCCACCAAGTTCGAGGTGCAGCTCCTGGCCCAGTTCGACAGCCACAACTCGCAGGTTTGGCGGGTCAGCTGGAACATCACCAGCACCCTACTGGCCTCCTCCGGGGACGACGGCTGCGTTCGCCTCTGGAAAGGTGAGCTCTGACCTGCTGCCCCCCCCCCCCCCCCCCTCGTCCGGGCCCTACCACACAGTCCTGACAGTGTGACACAATTGTGTGTGTATCCCAGTCTCCAATACCTACCCACCTCCTCTTTTCTCTGTCCTTCAGCAAATTACATGGACAACTGGAAGTGCACGGGGATCCTGCGTGGGGACGGCAGCCCGGTGAATGGCTCCTCGGGTCAGGGTCTGGTGCTGAATGCCCCGGGCTCGTCTGGAACGCCAACCCCTCAAAGCAGCGTGGGAGGGGCAGCGTCTGCTGGCAGGTACGGTTGTGGAGCACTGGGGGGGCGGGACTTGAGGCACTGGGGGGCGGGACTTGGGCCGGTGAGGACCTAGTCTCCACCTCTCCTACACACAGAGACGCTGCTTCCCGTTCTTCTAGTGTACGATCTGGGGGTGTTGTGGTTCTTAAGAACGTATTCTGTGTAGCCGTTTGGTTAGTGTGGTGTAAAGGGGGGGGGCGTGTGGGTTAGTATTTACCGTCCCTTTTATTGGGACGTAGGGAAGAGGTTCTTTTGCAGATTAACTGCATGGACACCCACCCTAAACAAAGCTGGTCATCTTGTGCATGTGTGCGTGTGGTGTGTGCATGTATCTGTACAGTGTGTCTGGTCTTGAGAAAAGTCCTGGCCCTGTTGCACTAAAACGTTGGAGTCTGAGCTGGCTGAAAGCCTTGCTGGTCCAGAGAAGATATCTGGTGGCCATACACATGGAGTGTCTTGAGTCGTTCTGGAAAACCATGCAGATGTATTGTTGCTATGAAGATTGCCCTTTCTAATTAATAAAGGTTTTCAGTTTTTACATAAAATAAATGTTACTCGATCCTTTCGTGGTTAAAGCTAATTTAAAGCTAGTCCTGGCCCTGAATAGGTTTGGGCCCAACAATGAGTGTCGTGGGCTGGAACGGACGTTCCCAGCTGATGGACGTGCCCAGCTGATGGACGTGCCCAGCTGATGGACGTGCCCAGCTGATGGACGTGCCCAGCTGATGGACGTTCCCAGCTGATGGACGTTCCCAGCTGATGGACGTTCCCAGCTGATGGACGTTCCCAGCTGATGGACGTTCCCAGCTGATGGACGTTCCCAGCTGATGGACGTGCCCAGCTGATGGACGTGCCCAGCTGATGGACGTGCCCAGCTGATGGACGTTCCCAGCTGATGGACGTTCCCAGCTGATGGACGTTCCCAGCTGATGGACGTTCCCAGCTGATGGACGTTCCCAGCTGATGGACGTGCCCAGCTGATGGACGTGCCCAGCTGATGGACGTGCCCAGCTGATGGACGTGCCCAGCTGATGGACGTGCCCAGCTGATGGACGTTCCCAGCTGATGGACGTTCCCAGCTGCCACCATGTTTGTGTCTCTTGTCCTTGTGTCCCTAGTCTTTCATGTCCCTGTGAATACGTGTGGCCCAGTGGGACTCTCACATGGAGTGTCTGGCCAGCAAGGCCCCCTGCAAAACTCATGTATAACTCGTGTGTAACAGGCTTTAGTCTGATGGGCTTCGGTTAGGTCGGCGTGCAGTTGGGCAGTTTTGTAAAATAGTGTTTCTGATTACTTTATCTGTTTCCTAATTAGTTTGTAATGAGATTAAAGATGTTTGTCTTGTTTTAACAGAAAAAAAGCTCAGCTGATGCCAGGCTAATGGTGATTGGCAACTTGCTGCATGCGCTCACAGGATTGGACGAGAATCTGTTACCCCTCCCTCAGCACTGAGTGACACCTCTACAGACCAACCAGACACTTCTCAAGCTACTAATCCAACAGCCGCCCGTGTGTGTGTGTGTGTGTGTGTGTGTGTGGGGAGCCCGCAAGAAATGCAAATGTCCTGCTTGTGTGTTTGGCACTTCCTGTTTCTTTTTTTGTTTTAACATTACTGTCACTGAAAGATTTGTGTGTATTAAAAATACATTATTCCCCAGGGAAATGTACAATATCATGTCTTTCACATATATATTTTTTTCTTAGGAGTTAAAATAAAAACAGCATGAATTCAGTCTATTCCAAGGTGGTTTAGACTAAATATCTGTGTCATGCATGTCATAACACATGTAATCCACCGTTGAACAGCCTCTGATTCGCCAACATTGGATGACACACTTACTATGATCATGAAGTCACCAAAATAATTTAACTGTGCTATTTATATTATATATATATATATATATATATATATATATATATATATATATATATATATATATATATATATATATATATACACATTATATAAGTCAGCTGTAAAAATGACAAGTAGTTTAGAAAACATTTGATGCATTTTGGATTTCAGAATTGTGATTTCGTTTTCTTATTAAATGATTTGGGGATGTCAGGCTGGATTCACATAATAGCCTGCTTACTAATACCTTGAACTCTGCTAAACCCTGCCTGTGTGTATCCCACACTAGAATGTAGCCTGAAGTCCTGATTCTTTAACGAGAATGTCCTGCTGTTGAACAGCACTAACACTAGAGGGAGACATTGCGCTTGTTTGGTATTCCTTCCGTTTTCATTCCTTTCATCAGCAGGAAGGAGTGCAGTCAGTTCTAACCTAGTGACCGTAGCTGAATTCAGTCTCGTTTATGGATGTTTGTTCAAAACCAAGAAACTGTTTACACAGATGGTGTTCAATAAGGTTCAGCAGGACCTGTAGAAGAGGCCAGGAGTGCTGGTGACCTTATGTGCTGCACTTTTAATTTGTAATGTGTTCTTTTGTGTGTGCTTTCCCTTCTGACACACCTACAGTTCATCAGGTCTGTATCAGTGAGCTCGGTGTGTTAGAGTCTGAGGCCCGCAGGCCCAAACTTCTGCTAGGTTTATGTTCAAAGCAAAAGTCTTGGTTTGCTATTCCATCAGCTTGAGGTTGTCACCAGATTTTAGTAGATTCATTTTAAAAAAGGAGGTCCAATTTTGTAAACATTTAAACATTTTTTTTTATATTGGATTACATTTATTGTCTTAAATGTAAAATAAAACAGCATTTTGTGTTTCTGAAACACTGTATACTTGCCTTGTCCTTAAGCTCCTTTACAAGAATCATAATTAAACAATGTTTTCAGAAACAATGTTACCTAAAGTAAAAGGAGAGATTAGTACTGCATACAGTATTACCTGTGTTACCACCAAACTATCATCATTGGTGACTTGCAAATTCAAATTTGAAATTCCTTTTCATGATCCTTTCCGTCCTTTGTGTTGCGTGTACATCCCTTGTCGACTGGTGAGTGTGTGTGTGTGTAAACTATTTCTACTGGTTGCTTGGGTCTTCATGCAGATATTTCTTCCCACCGCTGGACCCCCCCAGGACTGGGTCAAGGCTGGCCCACCTGCTCCCCCCTCACTCTCTTCTTGAGCACACCTGTGAGAATGTTTCCGGCCACACGCAGAAGCCACTACAGTTACGCCGCCGATATTCCGCCGCCGTCTTTAGCCAGACCTCAGAGCACGAGTGACCCGCCCCCTCCATGAGTGACACGCCCCCTCCAGACCTCAGAACACGAGTGACCCGCCCCTTCCATGAGTGACACGCCCCCTCCAGACCTCAGAGCACGAGTGACCCGCCCCCTCCATGAGTGTCACGCCCCCTCCAGACCTCAGAGCATGAGTGATCCGCCCCCTCCATGAGTGACACGCCCCCTCAGACCTCAGAGCATGTTTGACCCACCCCCTCCAGACTTTACAGCATGAGTGACCCGCCCCCTCCAGACCTCAGAGCACGAGTGACCCGCCCCCTCCATGAGTGACCCGCCCCCTCCAGACCTCAGAGCACGAGTGACCCGCCCTTTCCAGTCTGAAGGACACTCCCACTCTGGGTTCAACAGCCTGTCTGCAGCTTAATGGATCACAGATGTCTGGGTTGGCTCGTCTGTTATTGGTTGTTGTGAAACGCGATCCTCCAGTTCTATGTGGAGTAATCCTTTCTGCCAGTGTTCATATTTCTTTAGTTCTTCTCACTACTACATCAGAATCTGCTCTGTTCATATGATCAGTCTCAGTGATTTACCCTTTCTCCATGTTTGATGCCTGTTGACAGTTTCAGGAGTCAGCCAAGCACTCTTGGTCACACCTGCCGTCTCACGCTTTCTCTCTGTCACACACACACACACACACACACACACACACACACACACACACACACACACTGAGCAGATGTAACTCTTTGCCATGCAGGTTGTGCCGGTAATGTTTATCAAAAGAGTGTACAGTGTGGTGTTCTAATTGCACACCTGGCAACCCTGTGTGTTTCTGCACGCAGTGCTCTGACAGACACACAGTGGAATAAGGCTGGCTGTCTAAATACCAGCCAGAGGGGGTCGGGCTCCACTGCAGACGGAGCTTTTAAGAGGGCAAACGATGCAACCCCTTGTTTCTGGCATGAATATCCTTCCCAGACTCCACGCTGGTGTCTAGCCTTAGACAGACACTGACTGGCAACCAACCCTTGTCCCCTGGGGCCTAGGATTCATTCAATTAAACTCACACCAGGGGGTGGTGTCTGGGGTTCAGCCCACACACGCACACACACTGTATGGTTGCTGAATATGTCTGGGAGCCTCAGACGACAAATGTCTTTTTTTTTTTTTTTACTCAAGGTTGTCTGTGTCCTCTCAGTGTGTTTAGCCATGTTAATCTGATCCGTATGATATCTCAAGGTTTGATGGTTATAAAAAAAAGAGACAGTACAGGAAATGTAATTCAGTAATACTGTAGAACATTTTTTCCTGTTGCGTTTTACAAATAATCTCTTGACTCATTAAAGGAAATTAAAACCAATTACTGTAGTACACTAGTGTATATTTTCAC
>NC_135216.1:6666115-6671115 GCF_052324685.1 Brachyhypopomus gauderio
TATGTTAAAAAGAATGAAGATGGCTGCCAGTGAAGCTCTTCCTAATGTTCAGTGTGACTGGTGTCTCATCTGCTCATTTATCTTGATCTAGATGTTTATCTCAGTCTAGGCATTTATCTTGGTCTAGTTCAGCGTTTCTCAAAGTGTGGGGTGCATGGGTATTGCAGGTGGGGCGCAAGCAATTGGAAGAAATGAACCTTTTTAAGCTTGTCGTTTTAATGCCTGTTCATTTTGCATAAGCCCCGGATGTTTAAAATGTCTGCGGAACATTGTGAACCAGGGCTAGATTCGGCCCTTTAATGAATTTGTACCGGCCCCCCGGTCAACAAATTACGCTGCAAACAAATCACGATCGCCATGGTATTTTATTACCATTTTGGTTTGGGTGATATGGGACTGGTGGGGCATGAAATTTCCCCTTCTTCTGAGATGGGGAATGATAGAAAACGTTTGAGAACCACTGGTCTAGACGTTTATCTCAGTCTGGACATTTATCTTGGTCTAGACGTTTATCTCAGTCTAGGCATTTATCTTGGTCTAGACGTTTATCTCAGTCTAGGCATTTATCTTGGTCTAGACGTTTATCTCGGTCTAGGCATTTATCTCAGTGTAGGCGTTTATCTCGGTCTAGGCGTTTATCTCAGTGTAGGCGTTTATCTCAGTGTAGGCATTTATCTCAGTGTAGGCATTTATCTCAGTGTAGGCATTTATCTCAGTGTAGGCGTTTATCTCAGTGTAGGCGTTTATCTCAGTCTAGGCATTTATCTTGGTCTAGATGTTTATCTCAGTCTAGGCATTTTTTTTGGTCTAGACGTTTATCTCAGTCTAGACATTTATCTTGGTCTAGATGTTTATCTCAGTCTAGACATTTATTTTGGTCTAGAAATTTCTTAGTCTAGGGGTTTATCTTGGTCTAGACGTTTCTTAGTCTGGGCATTTATCTTGGTCTGATTATTTAGCCTGCACTGGGTGTTTTGGTGTGGGAGTGTTTTCCTGGGTTAGGTGTTTGACCTGGTTTGTGTAGGGTGTTAATCATATACTGGGCATTTGTCCTGGTCCAGGCATTTCAGATGTGCTAGTGACTACTGCAGTGTGTCTGAACACCTCTGCACTCAACCAACCCGTAGGACATCGCTCAGAAATCTGATGTTCTCAGATCACACCAGCTGCTGTCAAAGCTATAAAATTACATGTGCATAAGATATAGAGTCGTGTCTGATGCTGAGCCATGATTATACACACACACACACACACACACACACACACACACACACACACACACACACACACACACACACACACACACACACACAGGCCTGTTCAATATGTCTGGCGAGAGAGAGAGAGAGAGAGAGAGAGGGAGAGAGGGAGAACGAGTGGGCCAGACAAGTCCAGTAATTTGAGAATGATGGTGTGATGGGTCTGGGTGACTGTGTCTGTACGCAGAGCTGGCACTGTGCCAGCTGGGACCAGGTGCTGCAGTGACTCATATGGCGCCCCCTAGCTGCTGGTCTGAGAAAAGTCTCGGATCACATTGTGGCTCACCAGCAGAATCCCAACCACAAAGCACTGACAAAGTAAACGCAGCCTTTCCCCGATGCTGTACCAGGCTAACACTTAAAGACCTATGGGACTTGATGTGTTTTCTCTCACAATGTATATTCAAACTGTGTTCTGAGAACTTCCAAAGTCCAGTAATTGACTAATATTATTTCCCATTGTAAAAATGGATGTTCTTATTTTGGGCAAAACTTATGTAAACTTTACCCTCCACATTCAAAGGGAGGATACCCCTCCCCCACACCCTGAATTACAGCTTCTCTGAAAGCTTGACTCTGAGCAACCTAGCTAGGCAGCAAAAGCTATATAAGCAAAGGTCTTTGCCAAATGCACAAAATAATGAATTTGAAATTGTTCTTTGAACAGTGTGTGCATAGCTATGCTGTCAAACCAAAATGTTCATTGTAATGTTTAAACAAATGATATTTTTTTACATCAATATGCAGACTGAAATCTTTGGTGGCGTCACAGAAAATGGGATATCTCAATGATGTAAAAATTGCATCATATGACAAGTTAATTCAATTAAATAAATATGTTTGATAAATGGATTTTTAAAAGACAGTAAATGAGGTAACTATCTATATGAAACCTCTTAACTACAAGAAAACTCAAAGGTATCAATGCTATGTTATTTTGCAGTGAAGTCTATGCCGGTTTTCATGGAGTTGGCCTAATTTCGTCCTGATAAAAACATACGTCTGTGGGATATTAGGATGCACACACAGACTATAGTCAGCTAGGTCTGATTCAATAGATCTCATTTCATTTTTTAGCAGTCTATTGTATTTGTTACTTTTAATGGAAAATTTGCTGAAAGTTTAATATAACATTGTAGTTTTGTATCATACAAAGGTTTTTATTATGATGTTACCTGGGCCTTTAAGTTGTGCCCCTGAGGTGTGTTAGATAAACTGATTGAGTGATGGAACTGCTGCTAATAAAATGGTATAGTAGTTTGGTCATTTTTGCCCTTGTGATGTAACCTGGTCAGACAAGGAGATGATGATGGCTCTTCCTTTCTGCCCCACTTACTGCTCTCTCTATCTTTCCCCCTCTCTCTCCCACTCCACCTCCTCTCTCCCACTCTTTCTCTCTCTCTCTCCTCCCTTTCTCTCCATGTTTCCTAGCTTAGCTCCACCATTTCTGAGAGGGCAGATTTGCTGGCGTACGTGTAAAAGTCCTCCTGACTCAAGCAGGGAGGATTGTGTGACGTGTCTGGCCTAACTGTGTGACCAGATGCCTTCTGGGCCTGTGGCTCAGGGTTGGACATAGTGCGGCCTTCTAAAGGTGAAAGGTCAGCATTCTGACATGCGCAGACGAGATACCTGGCTTGCACGCACTGCGTTTCTGCCATGCAGCAGACTGCAGCCACCTGTGAGCAGGTGATACTGGCTGGTTGTCTTAGAGGTGTGTTGGTATGCTATGTGAAGTGCTGCGTTGTGATTGGCTGTCATATGTTTTACGATCCCATGGAATACCTGTGATCAGTCGGGATGCTCATTGATCACAAAATTTGAATGTTTAAATAAAACATTTTCTGAAATGCAGAAACAGAAGGCATTCAATTTCAAACAATTTCAAATAGTTTAAAAAGGGACCATTGAAATTTTTACTGTTATTATTATTTTCTAAATAGAAAACATTAATAATGCCCTAATAGCAATATTTGTTCATTCAGTTCATTCGAAATATGATTGCATGTAACGTTAATTATTGCAGTCAATCTGTAATACCTACGGCATAGATCCAAAATTTTATTATTTTACAATAAACATGACGAGAATTCGCTCCGGAACAATAAAACAATCTCACGCAGTTAGTGAACTAGCAGCTCTGCCAGTCAACCTTCCGTAAAATAGCGGTGGCAAGAGCGCGTGACCTCCCGAGTCATGCACGAGCACCCTGCTGCGTGACCCTCGCGCGTCTCTGCAGTAACAGCCCAAGCTTGACGGACCATAGGTCGTATATACAGTGTAAGCCTGGACTGTTGGGAGGCCGGCTAGGCTCGAGTGTGCCGAAGTAAACATAGACTACTCATCTGTCGCCTTCACTTAATACTTACTGCTGTGAAGTTACGGGATTCTGAGAGATTATTCATAGTTTCTCCGTCGCTTGCTAATAATTCAAGAACATACACAGAACTACTTAAAAAAGTCACTTATGGTTTCTTCATACTTTCCTCTCCCCTTCCACGAGTTCACCTCGTATTATAGTTTGTTTTGGTACGCTCTGACTTTTTTTGTCAGTTCGCTAACAGCGAGCCTAGTTAGCTAGGCTCTGAATCAATTTTCTGAATCAATTTTCCAAATTGTTTTCCATATTCCAAATTGTAATAAACAGTCCATAATCCAGTCCGCAGTTCCATATTCTTGTAAAATAGTTACATATTGCAGTCTTTGATTCTAGTAAACAGTTCCATAATCCATAATCTGTATTCCAATGCATGGACAGCACAGTGAGTGAACCCTAGATAGAGCGCTGATTTATTTATTAGCCATTGCATCTTTGAGCACATTTTTTTTTTGAAAAGATATTTCAAATAACATTGGTATTTTTTTGTAATTTGGATATATTTATTTGGTTTTTTCAAATTACAAAATGTCAGGCAGGACTTTTTGATTGGAGCTTGGTATAAAAGGTGTATATATATTGCTATACAAGGTTTTCAGTAGTTTTTATTCAAGCATATTTGTAGCTTCTAAATATGTGGCCTGCATTACTATGAATAACGTGATTAATGTGGAAGATAATTTAGCACTTTATTAATCCCCAAAGGGAAATTAAAGATTTGTTGGAACTTATAACTGTTGTAATTCATCAAATCTTCATTGGAACACCAGGAAAACAAAACACACACATTTGTTAGGGAACTTGTTAGGGAAGTCTTTTCAAGTATCAGTATTGCAGGGCAGTATCACGATAATGATTAACAAGTGATCTATTGTTCAGCCCTGTTTTCTGCATATATGACCTGGAGGGTAGCACTTCAGCATACGCTCGGTGTGTCCCTGTGTGCCTCCTAAACTGAGCCTCCAATGCCCCTCTGATCTCCCATCCATAGTGCCGGCTGTAGCTCCGCCCTCTCCCATCCACAGTGCTGGCTGTAGCTTCGCCCTCCTGGACGTTCCCCTAGTGACAGGAGTGGGGGGGGGGACTGGGGGGGAAGGTCTGATCTCCTGTGGGAAGGACAGATGAACGGGGCCTTGGACTCTCTGTGGGAGCTGCTCTAAACCCCGCCTCCAACCGCAAACCTGCTCTAAACCCCGCCTCCAACCGCAAACCTGCTCTAAACCCCGCCTCCAACCGCACCCTCAGTGGGCCACAGGAGTGAAGGTTATAGGCGGGCAGGTGCGCCGCCCGCCTTTTTGGGGGCGGGGCGATAAGAGCCTGGTGGTGAAGCTCCATGGCAACGCAGCGTGACCTCTTAAGCTAAGTGC